>NC_056725.1:1342450963-1342578463 GCF_019279795.1 Protopterus annectens | reverse complement strand
GAAGCTACTACAAGATAGAGCAAAATCCTTAAAAGGTAAGACACCCTTGATCACTATAAGTAAAAAACTAAGAGCTCTCATAAAATCATCCAAAGCAAATTTTGAGAGAAAAATAGCTAAAGACTCAAAAGACAATCATAAGGCCTTCTTTAGCTATGTTAGAAACCTGGGAGGAAACTCCCAGATATGCTCAGAACTAGTTCAAAATGATGTGAAGATTACTGATCCTACAGACATTGCCAACATACTGGCTGACAGATGTTCTTCGTCTTCCATTGCTGCAGTCCTTACTATTGGGGTATAGTCCGCGTCCAGTCGGCCCGAATACCAGAGTATAAGGCTGACGTCGGTCAGGGCGCATTAGACTGACGTCAGTACGTCAGGGTACTAATGCGCATGACCGACGTCATATCCTCAGTCTTTTTTGCCGCATGGTCCGATGCAGAAGCAGTTTTGCGAGTGCAGGTTGGCGTTCTGAAATATTTCCGAAACCGGAGTTTCAGACCGAAACAGAGTTGGCTAAGTACCCCGTTGGGGAACATTTTGTTTTTTCTTGCCTCAGTATTTTACCGGATGTCAGAAAAAGTGAATAACTGTATTTCTTGTGGGAAACAGATACCTCATAGGGATTACCATACCTTGTGTATACCTTGTTTAGGGCCTGAGCACGACGTTGTTGGTTGCCGCTCTTGTGCTAGGTTTAACAAACGCACTATTAAGAGGAGGTTAGACTGTGCCAGGTTAGTGTTTGGGAAGCGTTGCAATTATAAAATGCCGTCGGATGCTCCGACGCCCGCTTCGTCCAAGAAGCGCAAGGACAAAACAGTGAAGCCTAGGGTTGATGAACCGGCAGTCCCGGACGTCGGTTCTTTAGAAGGCTCAGTGGAGCCAGAGGTTTTGCCAGGAGTTTCCATGGAGTCTCAGGCAGAAACTTTACTGTTACAGGATGTGCCTTCTCAGGAGGTAGGCCAGGCTGAGGGGGCTTCTCAGGTAACTGTTCTTCCCTCTCTTCCCAAGGTAGTTAGAGCCTCTCCTTCTGTTGCCAAAACTTCTTTGAGAGGTAGGCCTAGTTCAGCTTCAGTGGGGGCTTCTCCTAGCATTTCGGGTTCTGTACCTAAGAAACATATGCTTAAAATGGCAGAAGATTTGATTACTATGATTAGAGGTTCTATGCCCCCGCCTGATAAGAGGCCTAGGGTGGACCCGAGTTTGATAGTTTTGAACAGTGTTCAGAGGCTTCAGAGTCTTCTGCGGAAGACTTACAGGAGTATCCTACTTATTCTGATTCTGATGTGGATGATTCCACTCCTGCAGCTTCTCCTCCTGAGGATTTCTCATTTTCAGAGACTCTGCATTCCATGAGGGAGCACTTTAAATGGGAAGGCCAGGATTACTCTGATTCCAGGAAAAGGCTTAGGGAATTCTTGTTTTGCCCCAGCATAGGCCCTTAGCTATTCCTCCTGTGTTGAATGTGGTGGAAGATGTTTTGCAGAGGCTTCCTGAATCCTGACTCTTTGCCTCCTGCTCCTGTTAAGCCTGATAGGTATTATAGGGTGCCCAAGCTCATAAGTATTTGTTTAAGAGTCCTAGGGCGGACCCAGAAACTATTTCTCAAGGGCCTAAAGGTGTTAAGGCTTCTGTGGTTAAAAATCCTGTTCCCACTGATAAAGAGGCAAGGGCCTTGGATAGGTGGGGAAAGAAAGTGTATACTTCTTCCACTCTAGCCATGAGAGCGTTGAATTGTCAGTTTCACATGCTAAAATATCAGAATTATCTCCTTTCACAATTAAAATCTAAGGTGGATGCTTTGGCGGAAGGTATTGAGTGTAAAGAGTTGCTGGACTTGGTTCATGTGTCTGAGCAAGTGGGTAAGCATTCTTTGCAATGTGGTTTTGATGCTGTACAGGCCTCCTCGAGGGTGGCTGCTACTAGTTCTGTTCTTCGCAGGCATGCCTGGTTGAAGGATCAGAATTTAGCTGAGCATGTTAAGACAAGGATTTTGGATGCTCCTTTACAGTCTGATGTGTTGTTTGGATCGCCTGTGGAAGCAGTTTTAAAGAAAATGGAGGACAAAGCTAAGTCTATGCAAACTGTTAAAGATTTTTGCAGGTGCAGCCACCGAAGTTTAGTAGAAATTGGCCTGCTAAGGGGTGGACATATCCTGCTTATGATTCCCAGTCTAGGGGTAGGTCTAGACGTGGTAGGGGCAGGGCTCAAGGTTCTTTTAGGCCTAGAACAGGGAGTTCACCTGCTCAGACTTCTGGTGAGGGCAGGGGTCAGTCCTTTCGTAAACAGACCCAATGACCTGTCTTTTCAGTTGCCAGTAGATTCTCGTCTGGCAGCTCCTTTGGGAGGAAGACTGTCTCTTTTCAAAGAAAATTGGGATTTAATTACTCAAGACAAATGGGTGTTGGATATCATTCACCACGGTTACAGATTTTATTTCCATACAATGCCCCTTTCAAAGGCATGCCAGACGTTCCTCCTCCACAAAGAAAGGAGGCACACAAGCAAGTTACTCAGTTACTCCAGATGGGGCCATTCAGCCAGTCCCTGTATCAGAAAGGGGCCTAGGATTTTATTCTCGCCTGTTCCTAGTACCAAAGAAGGGGAACACGTGGAGACCAATTTTGGATTTATCTCTCCTCAACACTTTTCTGGACATTCCCAAGTTCAAGATGTTGACGTTACAACAGCTTTTACCTCTGCTGGGCAAAGATCACTGGATGGTAACTTTAGATCTCAAGGAAGCTTACCTTCATGTGCCTATAAGGCTAAGTTGCAGGAAGTATCTGCGGTTTCGAGCTGGAAATTCTCATTATCAGTTCTCTGCATTGCCCTTTGGCTTATCTACTGCGCCCAGAGTATTCACAAAGGTTCTGGCTCCAGTGATAGCTTACTTCAGGCTTCAAGGAATTCAAATCTATCCTTACTTGGACGACTGCCTGATTCTGGCTCAAGAAAAGGAAGACCTTCTACAGCATCTGGAATATGTTATAGCAGTGCTAAGATGCCTAGGGTATTCTGTGAACGAAATAAAGTCCAGTCTAGTACCCTCTCAAGACATGTGCTTTCTGGGTGTGAGACTGAATACAGCAGCCCAGATGGCCTTTTAACCCCGGACAAACAAAAGAGTCTGTCACTTTACTTCCATCAACTATCTCATCAGTCCGTGCTGACTGCAAGGACAGTCCTTCAAGCATTAGGGTTCATGGCATCTTGTATTCTGGTGCTTCCCAATGCCAAACTGCATATGAGGAAGCTACAATGGTATCTCAAAATGTATGGACACAGCACTGCCAGGATTTGGACACTGTCATTCAAATAATACCTTGCCTTCAAAAAGAATTCTTGTGGTGGGCTCAGGAATGTCACCTAAACAAGGGACTCTCTGTGACCCGCCAGAGGCAAGTCAGATTTTAACGACAGATGCCTCGGACATTGCTTGGGGAGCTCATCTAAATGGAAAGTGGATACAAGACAAGTGGCCTGCCAGACTACAGCATCTACATATCAACATGAAGGAGATGTTAGCAGTCCAGTTTGCATTAATGGCTTTCAAGGAGTTACTTCTTCCAGGGCAGGTGTTGATTCTAACAGACAACACAACTGTCATGTGGTACATCAACAAGCAAGGGGGAACACATTCTTATCCTCTATGCAGGCAAGCAATGATTTTATGGGAGACTGCGCTAAGCTTGCAACTAACTCTTCAGGCAAGGTTTCTGCCAGGAGCACAGAACTCCTTAGCAGATTTGTTAAGCAGACAAATCATGGATCCCCACGAGTGGAAACTGGATCTTCATGTATTTCAGAAATTGACAGTGTCATGGGGAACTCCAGACATAGATCTGTTCGCTTCTCCACTAAACCACCAGCTGCCAAAGTATTGCACAAAGGGGTTTCATCACACAGCTTGGAAAGTGGATGCTCTGTCTTTCAGTTGGAAAAACCTTCATGTGTATGCCTTTCCACCTCTGCCTCTTCTTCCAAAGGTACTATTAAAGGTCAGACAAGACAGGCCAAGGATGATTTTGATAGCTCCAGATTGGCCTCGCAACACTGGTACCCACTACTACGGAGTCTGGTAAAGAAGCCTCCATGGCCTTTACCTCTGATTCCTCATCTGTTATCTCAGAAGGACGGTCATCTGCTCAATGTCAAGCTTCACTCTCTTCATCTAACAGCCTGGCATATTCTGTGTTGAAACACAGCAGGTCTCAACTTCCTCAACAAGTTTTAAATGTGATTATGGAAGCTAGAAGACCTAGTACAAGGAGAGTGTACGAGAAAAATGGAAGAGATTTTTATTTTGGAGTACAGCAAAGAATTTGGAGATTTCAGAGCCTAATTTGAGTGTGGCTCTTCAATATCTTACTGAGTTATTGGACAAAGGTTTGTCCTTCTCTTCCATTAAGATTCATGCTGCAGCAATTTCAGCTCACTATGATTGTGACCCACCTTTGTTTTCGCATCCTTTGTTCAAGCAGTTTCTTAGAGGGCAAAGAATATAAGACCCCACGTAGAGCTCCTACTCCTGCTTGGGATCTCAATTTTGTGTTGGAAAAACTTACTCTACAACCTTTTGAGCCTGCAGCTACTGCTGAATTGAAATACTTGTCATGGAAGACTGCTTTTCTGTTGGCTATTACTTCTGCAAGAAGGGTGTCTGAGTTGCAGGCCCTTATGGCAGTAGAGCCCTTTTTGATTTTCCATAAGGATAGGGTATCATTACGCACTAATCCTTCCTTTATGCCTAAGGTGGTTTCTAGTGTGGCTTTAAACCAAACTATTCATTTGCCTACGCTTTATGCAGACCCTCAAAATAAAGGGGAAAAGATTTTGCACACTTTAGATGTACACAGGCAATTGCGTTATTATTTAAGCAGGACTAAGGATTTTAGGCAGTCTCAGCAGTTGTTTGTTTCTTTTGCTTTGAGTTCACAGGGCAAGCCTGTGTCAAAACAAACTATTTCTAGGTGGATTGGCTTTTGCATTGCATTTTGTTATTCCCATCATGGCAAGGAGATTCCAGCTGGGATTAGGCCTCATTCCACTAGGGCTACTGCCACTTCAACAGCATTTCTAAGGGGGGTGGCAACTAAGGATATTTTGGAAGCAGCTACTTGGAGTTCAGTGCATACTTTCTCTAAGCATTATCACCTTCCTATCTACTCTAAGTCTAGGGCTGGTTTTGCCACAGCTGTTTTGCAAGGCATGTTGTCAGCTCCTACATCTTTATGATTTGCCAGCCTCCCTTACCTCTGCTTTGGGATTCTACCCAATAGTAAGGACTGCAGCAATGGAAGACGAAGAACATAGTACAGTTTTGTACCTACCATAAATGTAGATGTTCGAGGATTCCATTGCTGCAGTCCAATTTACCCTCCCTCCTTCCGCTCTGTGTTTAGGGGTGGTTGTGTAGGTGAGTTTACATGCTTATATTTTTGTATATATTCTTGTATATATTGCACATGTTTTTGGTGCAGGTATTTTGGGACTTGTCTTTCTAGGGTCTTCTGACATCTGGGGCAAGAAAAGACTGAGGATATGACGTCGGTCATGCGCATTAGTACCCTGACGTACTGACGTCAGTCTAATGCGCCCTGACCGACGTCAGCCTTATACTCTGGTATTCGGGCCGACTGGACGCGGACTATACCCCAATAGTAAGGACTGCAGCAATGGAATCCTCGAACATCTACATTTATGGTAGGTACAAAACTGTACTGTTCAGTGCAAACTTCTCCCCCCCAAAAGGAGAGATATCTATACCAAGCGATTGCAGCCCCCCAAACATCTCCAACGCCCAAGTGAGAACTGCTCTCTCCAAAGCAAAAAACACAGCATCCATGGGACCTGATGGTGTCCCCTGCTGTGTGCTCCACAAACTCAACGAGGAATTAAACCCACAGCTAGGACAGCTGTTTAATCATAGTCTTACCTCTGGATACGCACTCCAGGAGTGGCGACTGCAACTGTGGTCCCACTTCACAAAGGCGGTGCCTCCACCGACCCTGGAAATTACCGGCCCATTAGCTTGACAAGCCTTATCTGCAAAGCCATGGAGAGGATCATAATGGACCTCATAAATAAAGACATAGGGAATTTGCAGACTTTGGATCCATCCCAGTTTGGCTTTGTCAAAGGCAGATCATGCCTTCTAAACTTGGTTGACTTTTTCAAACAGTCACCAAAGCCATTGATGAGGAAAGGCAGTCCATACAGCCTACCTCGATCTGGCGAAGGCCTTCGATACAATACCCCACTGGTATCACTGAAAAACTCATCAGCTTAAATGTTAACCCATACATCACAAGATGGGTTGCAAACTGGCTGAGTGACAGAACCCACAGGGTCAGAGTTGCTGGCGCCATGTCAGACTCAAAGCCTGTCACAAGTGGTGTCCCACAGGGCTCAGTCCTGGGCCCACTCTTGTTTGGCATCTACTTTTCCAAGTACAAGCAAACACAGGAGGGTTATGGCTGACAAAGTTTGCAGATGACTGCAAACTGGGCGCCATAGTAGAAAACACATCTGGCACAGATATCCTTCAGAAGGGTCTCACAGAAACGGATAACTGGTGCCAGAGCCATGGCCTAAAGTTAAATGCCAAAAAATGCATAGTCATACCCTTCGGGAAAAACAAGGTTACCCCTAGCTACCAAATAGGTGACAATCCACTGAGCACAGAAGAAGTTATCAGGGACCTGGGGACCCAGGTTGATAGTAGTCTGTCATTCGACACCCATGTAGCTAAAGTAGTTAGGAAGACCTTCTACATTGCCCACCTTATCATGAAGGGATTCTCATCTAGATCAAGGGAGGTCATAGTCTCCCTATACTCGTCACTCATCAGATCAATGATGGAGTACAATGCCCCATTCAGAATGTATCTGACCCGACACTTGCAGCAGCTGGAGAGGCCACAAAAGTTCCTCACCAAAAGGATAAAGGGTCTCAAACATCTGTCCTATGCTGCCCGACTGAAAGAACTCCAGCTCTATTCAGTCGCTTACGGCTTGCTCAGAGGTGACCTTTGCCTAACATACAAGGCCATGTCAAACCCAGATTTGATGAATATGCTTCACCTCAAAAAATCTAGATCCGTCAGAGCCACAAGGGCGGGAGACTTAAACCTCGACACGGCTATTAATAGGACGTGCTGGAGGGATAGATTCATCACCCAAAGACTCCCTAGGCTGTGGAATAAAATCCCGGTATATGTGAGGCAGAGCACCTCGCTGGCCTTGTTCAAGAGAAATCTTGACCAATGGATGGGAGATCGCAGATGTACCCCAGGGATTACCTCAGTGTCACTGCTCGACAGAGGCACAGCAAAATAATGGGTATAGTTCCCCATACTAAAGGGGTGGCGTAAGCCACAAAACTATGGGCTAGGCTTGTAAATGCCCTCGGGCAGATAGCCTAGTATGAACCTATGAAATGAAGAGCCGCAAAGCAACCTAAATCGGGCAGAAGCGTGCCAGTATTGCGTATTCCTCAACAAAACTTTCATCCCAACTGAAAGAAGGGACAACCAAAAAAGTACTAATGAATTGTGGAAAAAATATAATATAAAAATACTTAAATAGCCAATAGCAAAAAGATATATAAATTTTCTCAAACCAAAGCCACAGTGAAATATAAACTAATAGCAAAAAACACATTTATTTCGCAAGTAGGCAAGTGCACGGCCCCAAGTATAAATGAATACAAGAATTGGCCAGCACAAGGTGAGAGAAAATAATTTCATGTTCAGTATATATATGCCTATGAGCAAATTAATTATTGAGGCTACTGTGCCTTTCACTTTCTTAATCTGTACACTAGTGGTCATTGCTTGTTTTCCTTTCATTGCAGTCAGACCTCAGAGGTGTACTTAGAAAGTGGCAATCTTTTTGGTGAGGAGTCATGCTGTATGCCAAAGCACAGGGTGGTTACATGACCATTTTTGAATTAAAAAAATGCCCTTTTGGGGCAGTGTGTATATGTTTAACAGCAGTAAGTTGAAATGTGTTACTGTGGCCACTGTCTTATTTTCTTCTCAGGGAGTGCTAGAAGGGTTCAGAATACAACATTACTTGGGGGGGGCAGGCTGTAGATGAAAACAAAAGGAGAGTTATAAGATCATAGCAAATGACAGTTGTTGTGAGGTGTTGAAAAGAGTAATTGTATGTTTCTGAGTAATGTGACCATTATGTTTCAGTACTTCAAAGTCAGGTGGTGTACCCTCTCAGAAGGAGCACATTTTACTGGAACAGTTGGTATATAAAAGCTGATGAAAATCAGAGTTAGTATTTTTGGAAATATAGTGAAGATGACACATTTTTAAGTTTTCAATTTGTAACTTCATTATTAAAATATCCTATATTAATGCAAATGGCTTTAGGTTTGTCTTGAAGCAAATGTATATTTTTATTTTTGCTTTTGGGGAAAATACTTGTAACAGTATTTTGCTTTTGCAACATAAGAATGAAAGCCACCATTTCTTTGTTCCCTGAAGGTAAAGCATTTTTGCATTTGAAATGACATTACTGAATGAAAGCAAGGGAACGCATTACTGAGAACTGTGACTTGACACAGACAAATTCAATGCACAGCTTTTTTCACGTTGGCAGCTAAAAGCACAACACGACTACCAATTACTATTTAATATCTGTTTGTCGTCCATAAAATTGCTAGAAAATGTCAGTTTCAGAGGTGCACTTCTGTGTTGATAGTTTCCACCAGAAATTTTATGTCCTTTATGATGTCCCAGTCTTGACAAGCTGTGTTTGTACTGTTTCTCACAGTGGGAGAATGCAACCTTTATCCTGAGTTCTTCTTTGTGTTGTCTTTGTATTAGAAGTAGAAAGTCATTTGTATGTCTTCCATTTTTTTTTTTTGTCACAACTTATAGATTGAGCCCTGTTACTCTCTGTACTTGCAATGTCAGTGATCTGCTTCAGTACTGAAATGCAGTGAAATTCCTGAGAGTAGACTGGCCTTGTTTGTGTATTTTAACCAAGTATCTGAGTCCCTCATTTTTGTTACTGTGAAAAATTCTATAACCGATATGGTAGAAAATGCAGTTCTTCAGATGATTTTGTAGTCAGGTTGGCAACCATTCCCAGTTTTAGTCAGTGGGCCATTTGACCTCTGTTCTCAAGGCCAAGTGACACTATAATATCCAGAATATATGTACAATACATTTTTATTATAGCAGAAGTAAAACTCCTATGTATTTCATTGAAAAATGGGGACTTGCGTATTATCGCAACCACTTTTCTGAAAAGGCAACAGTGATTGTGTTTATGCGAAAACTGTTTTTTGGGGTTCTTTACCTTGAAATGGTTGTGTAAGAAAGTAAGCCGAAGTCGGTGACAGTGGCAATGAAGCATCAAGAGGAGCAAGTTGCAACGGTCAATTTTTGCACTCATTTCTTCTGTGAACTGAGCATTGCTAAAGTGCATCAGGATTCGGTATTTTCTGATCACAACCTCAGCATAGGCAAATCCATTGAGGAATATTCCATGCAACTGTTAACTGGACTCGTGCCAAATACAGGCACCTGTCCCCCGTAATAAGTAATAGGACAGTGATCCCTTACGGATCTCAGTAATGGGAGTCCTGGTGTACAGGTGGTAATCGTTCTCCCGCTTCACAGAGATACCTCTGTTAATCACAGCCTCTTATATTGCTTGCCAGAAGTGCTGTAAATGAGGAATGACTCCCACTTACTCCTTTCAAATTCCACAATCACAGATGCTACAGTGTGTACAGCTAAAGGGCTTTGAAAGGGTCTGGTTGATTGGGTGACTTGTAATGTTAAGGACGACTGCAAAGTCCCCTCTTATGTTTAGGTGGGGAGCAGATGCTCCCAGGGAAGAGGATTTCTCATGGTATTCCTCTTCCTATGTGAAAACCATTGCCACGTGCATCCTTTCTGAGAAACACAACCATTTCTGCCAGTTTAGAAATGTGGTTGCGATGATACGCAAGTACCGAAAAATGTTCTCATTTGTAGCATGCCATGGATACAATGCCATGTGTTCATGCTGTTGAAGTAAGGCCAAATCCAGTGATCTGCACTGAAATTCCTTAAGGTAGAGCAGCTGTCATAGGTGCAGTTTGTAGCTGACCACACTGTTGTAATGTTTCATGATATAATCTCAGACGGACTGAGATAGTGTCTTGTGCATAGACACCAGATGTTTTGTATGGCTTTAATGTCCCAATTAGACACAGTTTCCATTGTGGATATTGAGTTGGACTTTTGCACTTTTTAATTTCTCTGAATGTGTTTTTGTTTCTAGCACTCTGACAGGAGTGGACAGCATTAATTCTCAAAATTAGTATTGCTTCAGTCTTTGATGTTGGTCAGGAGTATTCTTTTTTTTTGTAGCAACCACAATGTACCCAGAATTGACATTTTTTTGCGGTTTCTACGCGGATTACATGTATTGGTAACATACTTAAGAATGCTTGTAAATTATTTCTTTATTTCAGTCCTGCTGCTTTTACTACTATTAGAACTGCCTGGGTGTCTTTATTCCCCATTGCTCTTGTTACTACTTTCAAATTCTTGTATTTTATTTCTCTCAATATGTAAGATGCACAATTTGCTGGATGTATCTGTTTCAGTAGATAATGTTGATTTAGTCTGGTTTTCTTGCATCTGTTTTAAGTTTGCATTATATGGTACCATGTTCGGACTTTGTCAGTTATGTTTTATGGCTCATGTTTCCAGTGCTTCTCAGCTACCTGCGTATTGTAGCATTTACACAGTCCATTGTGATATTCTTGCCACGTTATTGTGTCTTTCAGTATACAGACCTTCAGCAGTGCATAGCAACATTAATGAGATGTGTAATTGTTTCCATTTCTGTTTTATAGAGGCTGCATTTCTTTTTCATCCATTTTTCTGTAGACTTTGTAAGCCAAATGTCCATAACCAATTATCTTGAGCCACCATTATTAGCTGTTCATCTTTTTTGTTTTGAATTCAACTCTCCTGGAACTTTCTGGGTTAAATTCTGGTCACCATATGGTTCTAGGAGTTCTCTGTACTTGACACTATTTTGTGGACTTTCCAGTTTTCATTCTTTTTTTTCTGGTGTCATTTTGTTTTATTTATATATATTTTTTTTTTTTGTGTGTGTTTGCGTTTTCAGTGGCGGTCATGATTCTATTCCCACTCCTTCCTGAAGTGCTTTTGCTAAACGAGGTCAGCAAATATGCATATGGTCTTGCGATTGCAGACCTGTAGACTTTTGAGGAAGCCAATACTGCTTTCAAAGCAAGGGCTATATAATCTTGGTTGCACAGTTTTTAGTGTTTAGTAAGCATTAAGTAATTTATGTCAAACTGATTTCAATGCTGGTTTGATGCCGGTTAGTCACATCATAGCTGTAAATTGGAACAGGAAGAGCAAATTTGATTTGTAGTTTGGACTTTATTCCTAGATACCAAGTTTTAAATGTCCGCTTTAGTCTTCTGAAGTATTCCTTGCTAAGTTTTGCTCTCATTTGTTCATGTTTTCATTTATTCCCAAATATGTATACACTTCCTCCCGTTGTTCAAGTTCTATTACATCACATCCGCTTTAGTCTTCTGAAGTATTCCTTGCTAGGATTTGCTCTCATTTGTTCATATTTTCATTTATTCCCAAATATGTATACACTCCCTCCCGTTGTTCAAGTTCTATTACATCACATCCGTGACCCAGTTATGTTATTGGTGCTGCAAGGTTTCCTTTTATAGATGTTGGTTTTGCACATTTTGTCAAGACCAGATGCCATTCTTATACTATTTGAAAAATTTGTTTCAGGCCCTTATCTGATGGACTGTACAAGTTTAATCAATCACAAAAAGTAGATGAGATGTTGTTGAACAAGGTTGGCTTCTAGAAGTTAAGCTGTAGCCCTACCTAGTCTGTTAAGTCAACAGCTTAATGGGTTAATATCAAGACAAAATAGCAGTGGTGACAATCGCCCTGAATGTCTCCTGTTGAATTTTTATCCCTGTGATAATAATTTGCCCTTTATCATGGCTCTGCTCTGAAGTGGTTTGCCAAAGTTTCGTACTCAGTGTAATGTAATGGATCGATGTAGGGAGAGTTTCTTGTATATCAGTAAGCATTCCATAATCGGTGAATATGGGATCCTGGTTGTGTTATGTTGGTCATCTGCCCATGTCATACTTGAGTGCTTTCCCTTTTTGCACTCTCTTATGGCTTTAACACTAGATGATTCTTTGTTCCTTTTCGTTCTGCCATAATTTTGTTTGCCCTCCCACCATAGATGGCAGTAAACTGCCTGCATACTTTTTAGTATTTATGTATTTTCAGAAGGCAAATTAATTGGCCCGTAGTTCGTAGGATGGCTTGCAGATTCATTCTTGAGCCTTTTTTCTGTTAATCATTTGGGTGCATGTTTGGGATGAGCACAAAAATAATGTTTTACTCTGTGCTAAATCGTTGTGTAGTGATGTTAGTACCTTTAGCCTGAAGATGAGTAATGCATCTAGACCAAGCTCCAGTGAAGAGCATTTCTTAATTTTGTCTCAGTTGTTTCTTCTTTATACTTTTTTTAATATCTTATTTAGGTGATGTTTTCACTAGATCAGAAGTAACAAACTTGCTGTATATTTTGTCACCTGCTGTAGATAACATGCCAGAAATAGCAGAAATAACTAACGTGCTACATTCAGATTTGGTGTAGTGCTGCTCATGAACCTAACAGTGGAATAGCAATTTTTTTCCCAAACACCTGTATTGAATTATCACTTGTAACATAGGCAAATTTTACATTCATATAAAAATAACCAAATTGTATTAACATAACAAACATTCTACTTCACATATATTGCCATTTGTTTTTTTTTCCAGCCGTGCATGCTGTGGTTATACTGTGTAAATTTCATCATAACCTCTGCAAGTGGTACTGAAATATGCCTTCCATGTACAGACAAGCTTATCTGTTTCAGAGGTGTTCATTGCCTCTGTCCTGATGTTTTGCAGTAAACTCTCTTTTTCTATAGTGAGCATTGTGTTTGAACTTCCTCAGAGTACAGTAATGGTGTGAATACTTACTAAGTTGTAATTGCATCAGAAGTAAACATTCTTGCCAGAAAAATAATTTTCCATTTGCAACTTGCCATTGATAAGATGCTTTAGTTTGGAGCTACTGAAATGAAATGGTCAAGTCCAGCATAATGCTGTACTAAAACTTTTAACGGTAGAATAGAAATTTTAGGTGATTTTTTTTTTTCCTTCATAGATGAACTCTGTGGTCATTGTTTGAAACTCCTGTAATGAAACCTGAAAGGAAACTGGCATATTTCTGAGGTGTTCACTGACATGGTTTGACATTTTACGTTACGCTGCATTTCTCTTGTGGGAGGGTTATGTTATTCAGTATGCCAAGTACAGTAACTGCCTGGAATACTTGTTACAGAAGTGTAGCTGGCTCAACTAGCACCCTGTGCTGGTACCATGAACCAGTACCCTATCCCCCGACTCTTCAAGTGAAGAACAAAAGAAAAGAGCACTTCACTGTAATGAGCAAATTGCTTATTACAGTTAGATCAGTGTCCCCTCAGCTCTTCCATTGGCAACAAAAAGGCCATTCCTTCTGCTGTCCTACCAACCATGTGGCCAGATGCACGACACACCTCCCCTCCTGCCTCAGCCATTCAGGTCCTGTTTCTGTGCCCTGCCCAAACTCTTTCCATGCATTTTTATTTAAAAAATAAATTTCTTCTTTTAAATTGTAGCAAACTGCTTGCCATAAATGTAGCAAACGGCTGATACAGTTCATAGGTGTGTACTAGGTTAATGGCCCTGGAGCCTTTACAAGCCTAGCCTATAGGGTTACACTGGCATCATGCCACCCAACCTTAGTTCCTAGTGCCTCTGAGTAGAGCCACTGGAGTGATCCCCAGAATGAATTTTCTATTTCCCATCCACTCATCAAGATTTCTCTTGAAGAGGGTCAGTGAGGTGCTCTGCTTGACATGTATGGGAAGTCCTATTCCATAGCATGGGCAGTCTCTGGGTTATGAACCTGTTCCTCCAGCATGTTCAGTTGATTGTTGTAATGAGGTTGAGGTCTCTGGAGTGTGTGGTGTGGAGAGACTGGGATTTCTTTAGATGTAGCATTTCTGATAGAGCTGGGTCAGACATGGCTTTGTAAGTCGAGCAGAGATTGGCTTTAAGTAGGCGATATGAGACATAGAATAGTTTGGAGTTTTTTGAGTCTGTCCACATAGGACAAGTGTTTAAGGCCTAGGATCCTCTTTGTGAGGTACTTTTGCAGCCTCTCCAGTTGTTTCAGGTGTCTAGTGAGGTACATGCCAAATGGGGCATTGTACTCTATTGTCTCCCTCTACTCTTCCCTCATTAGGCCAATTTTCTCTTTCTTCATGGATGTAAAACCCTTAGTAATGAGATGTGCCACATAGAAGGACTTTCTGACCACAGTGGTAAAGTGGTGGTCAAAAGAGAGGTTGCTGTCAACCTGTGTTCTCAGATCTGTTATAATGCCTTCTGTGTTCAGTGGAGTACCATCAGTGTGGTAATTCAAGGAACCTGGGTTTTTCCCAAAGGTGATGAAGACACATTTTTTGGCATTGAGCTTAAGGCCATGGTTCTGACACCAGTCGTTGTCCTCATTGAGGCCCTTCTGTAGGATGTCAACATCACTTGGGGAGTTAATAATGGCAATTATCTGCGATCTTTGTCAGCCAGAGTCCCTTCATGTTGTCCTGGACTTCAGAGAAGTAGCTACCAAACAGGAGAGGACCCAGGACCGAACCCTGTGGGACTCCATTCGTGACCTGGTCGGCAGTCTGACTTGGAGTCAGAACCCACAGTGTGAAAGTAGCTATCTGTGACCCAGTTTGCAACCCAGCTGGGTTGATGCCTAGCTTAGTAAGTTTTTCTATGATTCCTGAGTGGGGAATGGTATCAAAGGCCTTAGCCAGATCAATGTAGGCTGTATGAACCACCTTACCTTCATCCACAGCTCTGGTGACTGACTCAAAGATGTCAACCAACTTGAGCAGGCATGAATCTCCCCTTCACAAAACCAAACTGTGTAGGATCCAGAGTTTGGAGATTCCCTGTATCCTTGTTTATTAGGTCCATGATGATGCGTTCCATAGCTTTGCGTATCATGCTAATGGGGCGATGGTCCCTGGGGTCTGTAGTCGCTCCTCCTTTGTGGAGAGGGATGACTTTTGCAGTGCGCCATTCGGTAGGGACAAAGCCTGGGGTGAGGCTGTGATTGAACAGAGCACACAGGTGAGGTGCCAGATTTTCGCAGGTTGGCGTTCTGAGATGAGATTTTCCTCAAACCGAGTTTTACTGGAATACAGTTCAGAGGTTTTGCCAGGTGTCTCTCTTCTTCTCAGGGCAGATACTTTACTGTTACTGTTACTGCCCTCAGAGGAGGGGCCAGAGGGAGGGGGGCTGAGGGAACTGTTCTTCCTCCTCTTCCTGCTGCAGGCAGGGCCTCCTCTGTTGCCAAAGCTTTTAGAGGAAGGCCAAGTCTCAGCTTCTGTAGGGGTAGGGCCTCCATTTTCATTTCGGTTGTGCCCAAAAAACATATGCTTAAAAAATGAGAAGATTTGATTAGCTTTGATTAGAGGTTCTACATGCCCCACCTGATAAGAGATACCTAGGTGGAACAGGAGTTTGATAGTTTTGTTCCATGTTCACAGGCTTCAGAGTCTTCTGTGGAGCACTTGCAGGAGTCTCCTGCTTATTCTCTCTGACTCTTGCAGGCTTCTCTGAACCCTGATTCCTTGCCCTCTGCTCCTGTAAAGCCTGATAGAGGTATTAGGTGCCGAAGCTCAGTAAGTATTTGTTTAAGAGTCCCAGACCCAGGGCTGACCCAACCTCAGGGGCCCTAAAGGTGTTAAAGCTCTGTGGTTTAAAAAATCCTGACTCTTGATAAAGAGGCAAGGGCTTAAGAAAGGTGGGGATAGTGGGGTACACTTCTTCCTCTTTCCACTTAGGGCATGAGGATGTCAATTTCATCAATTTCAGGCGCTGAAATTATTGAAATCTAAGGTGGATCACAATTGGAAATCTAAGGTGGTAAAGTTCTATGGATTGTATTTGGTGTAAAGAATTGTTGATTTGGGTCATGTTGGGTTTGCAGTGGGTAATTTGTCTTTGCAGTGTGTTTTTACGTTGTTCACAGGCCTCCCTGTCGCAGGTGGCTATGGCTCTCCTGTTCTTCGCAGACATGAGCGAAAAATGGAAGAGATTTTTGTTTTGGAGTACAGCAAAAGAATTTGGAGTGAGCCCCCCCTAATTTGTGTGTGGCTCTTCAATCTGTTACTGAATTATTGGACAAAGGTTTCTGCTTCTCCATAGATTCATGCTGCATAGCTCACTATGATTTAGATCCTTTGTTCAAGCAGTTTTCTTGAGGGCAAAGTATATAAGACCCCCCCAAGAGCCCTACCCTGCTTGGGATCCTCACCTTGGTGTTGGAAAAAAAACTTACCAACCTTTCAGAGCCTCTGCAGCTACTGGAAAATTGAAATATTTGTCATGGAAGACTTTTCTGTTGGCGCTACCTTGCAAGAAGGGTGTCTGAGAGTTGCAGGCCCTTGGCAGGCAGTAGAGCCATTTTTCCATAAGGGAATAGGTATCATTAATCAATCCCTTTCCTCTATTCTTTTCTAGTGTGGTCTAGTGTGTTAAAAAACCATTCTATTCATTTGTTCAATGCTAATGCTTTTGTCCCTAAGAAATAAAGGGGAAACACTTTGCATTTTTTACATGTGTACACAGGCATTTTCATTTATTGAGCAGGAGCAGTTATTTTAGGTTTTCTCAGTTAAGTTAGTTACTTGTTTTTTTTGTTTCAGGGCAAGCCTGTGTCAAAACAAACTATTTACAGGTATTGGCGGCTTTTTTGCATTTGCATTTATCTTTTGTCATGCATCATGGCAAAGAGCTCCAGGCGATTAGGCCTCCATTCCAGCTACTCTGCACTTCCAACAGCATTTCTAAGGGGGGTGGGCAGCTACTTGGATTCTGGGCTACTTGGAGTGGAGTTCAGTCTCTACTTTCTTATACTCACCTATATACCCTGCCTAAGACTCAGCTGGCTTACAAGGTTTTTGCCAATGCTACTGTTTTACAAGGTTGCAAGCCAGCTTTATAAACTTATAAGCCTCTGCTACCTGCTTTGGGATTCTACAGGATCTACCAAAATTAAAATAGGACTGCAGCAAGGGTACACGCTGAACATATACCATTTTGTATAAATTTCGAGATTCCCTAGACCTCAGTCCCTTCCCTTGCTGTTTCCCATGTGGGGGTGGTCCCTCCTTTCAGGCTGTGTTTCAGGGTGGTTGTGTAGTATTTATTGTATGCTTATATGTGTACATTTTTTTGCAGGTTATATTGGGACTTGCAAAGACTGCAATTGTCAGGACTGCAGCAAGGGAATCTCAACACTACATTTATGGTAGGTACAAAACTGTACTTTCACTCTGTAGTTTATGTAGAACACAGCCAGGGATACTGTCAGGTCCCATAGAAGCTGTATTCTTGACCTTAGACAGTGCTGTTTTAACCTGTGCGGCAGTAATGCTGGTGCATGGCAATCTACTGGTATTGTGATTTGGCCCTTTTGGGGGGGGGGGGGGGGTAAAGTTAGCACTGAATCTGTCCGCCAGTATATTTGCAGTAACTGTTGGCTTGGTATAGGAGGTACCATTGTGCAGTAGCTCAGCAAATCTGGGTATTGCCATGGAGATTCTTTACATAACTATAGAAGGCCTTGTGGTTGTCTTTGCTGTCTGCTGCAATTCTGTTTTCATAGCTAGCTGTAGAGGATTTGATGAGGGATCTTGACCTTTTGTTGAGGCTGATAAGGGAGTTTTTCCAGTCTTGGGACTTCACCTTATTCCGCATCAGTTTCCTCCTTCTGTTGTAGAGTTTGTTTATGGCAGGGGACCACCAGATTGGCTTCCCCTTTTTTTTTTTTTTTTTTTTTTGAGGAGAGCGTCTTAGTTCTATTGGATATGGCGAGATCCATGCATTTGTGTACGTGTTCGTACAGTGCATTGGTGTATGATATGGCGGTCATGCAACTGTTCTCCATTTGCATGGGTGCTGTGAAGTTAGCCACCTCTGTTTGTTTTTAGGAGCCCAAAGTTAGCTTTGGAGAAGTTTTTTTTCCTGGTGGTTACCTTTGTGTGGGGGTGGGGGGGGTGGGAGGGATGTGGATTTCCAAGGTGATTAGCTTGTGATCTGGTCTAACCAGGGAGGAGTTGACTATTGGTGTAGAGCAGTGGTTGCCCATGTTAGTAATGACCAGGTCAAGGATGTTGCTACCTACTAGTAGGAGTAAGAATGAGCTGGTCCAGGGCATTGGAATTGATGAATTTTAGAAAGTGTTTAAGTATATTGGTACAGGAGTAGCGTTCCCAGTTAATGGGAGAGATAGTTGAGGGCTCCCAGGATGAGAGTGTTAGGTTGGACCTTAATATTCTCCAGGGTGCTTAGGAATGTGGAGTGTGAATCTTGGGTCATGGTTGGGGACCTGTAGCAGGCTATGACCTGAATCGCTGTCTTACCCAATGTTAGCTGCACCTGAAGTATCTCAGATGCGTTTTGTTGGGCTTACCAGTCTTGGAGGTGTGCGCATCCTTTATGAATATGGAAACACCACCGCCTTTGGAGCTTCGGTCCAAGTTCTGGGGCCGAAAGGTGTGGAATGAGTTGTAGCCTGGTAGTGCAGGGGTGCTTTCTGCTGCCTTGAACCAGGTCTCTGTTACAGCACAAATGTCGATGTTCTCCATTTTAAGGATTATTTCAAGCAAGTGCATTTTGAGATTGACTTCTAGCGTTGAGCAGCATGACCCTCAAATTGCATTTGTTTGTAGCTGTTACAGTGGTAATTTGGTGTTTGGAATACTGCCTTTAAAAAGGCACTGTAGGGGTGGCAAGAGCCTTTGCCAGTATCCGGAAGCCCAGGGGTGACGGATGCAGGCCATCTCTGGCAAAGCATCAAGGTCTGTCAAACATGTCATCCCAGGCAGACAGATGCTGGATCCCCTTAGAATGACATGAGAAACTTGGCCAATCATTTTCTGCTTGCTCTGTGGTATCCTTCTGGGTGATGGTAGGATACTGCTCAGGGCGAGGGTCATACCGCCTGGGCTACATAATCCGAGAGCTCCTCCATGTCTCTCTTTTCATGTAGTCCAGGGAGGTACGTCTCAGGTCATTCACACCCACATGAACAATGACTGAGTCATATTTGTTTATACCCTGTTTGAACAGAATTCTACAGCTCTCGGGTTTTAGTTAATTTCTTTACTTTTAAACTGTAGCAAAATGCTTACTACAATGTAGTAAGCTGGTATTGCGTTAAAGAGAGATCTGGATTGGCTGATTGCTCCAACAATTTGTGCCCAGACCAGTTGCCCCTCTCACCTCACACTAGCTATGCTATTGTCTTTGCATTTAACAAAAGATCCTTTTATCTTCTCCTGAATACCAGTGTTTGTCACTGGATTTAGGATACCCCCAAGTTTAGACTGGTATGCATTAAAGTAGATAAAATTATATACGAGTCTTTACACTTGGAATCACTATGTATGTTTTGTAGCCAAGTGTCATGACCTACTTTAAGAGTTGCTATAATAATTCATATTTATTTGAATTTATTTACTGGGGTATAAGCACTGATCAATTTATTTCAGTTAGACATATTGTCCCTTATTGGAAGAGATTGCCAGTAATCTTACATTGCTTTTTGAGGTGCTGTGTTTTTTTTTTTCTATTTGTGTAATGCGCTCCTAGTGCTTTTTTCTTTACTTTTTTTTTTCCAGGCAGACAAGTTCAGGATACCTTTTGAATCCTATCATTATTCTGTTAAGAAGTTGAGATAAAAAATGATAGTGTTCTCGGAAAAGTGTGTTTTGTGTGTTACAGCAAAATGCACGTTTTGCTTGTTCTGACAGGCACATTCTTGTCTGCTTTCATTAATCTGTTAGTGGTGCAAAGTACTATAGAAGTGGGGCTGTTTAGGAGTCTCTTTGGAAATGTTCTAAAGATATGTTGATGTAGTAGGGTGATATTGTCTTTTGACTTTATGGTGAAATTCAGGTGAGAGTGGCCTTTGGAAATGAACAGACTGCAATATTAACTATCATTCAGTTGAAAATACGTATTTGGCTTTCAGCTCTGTTCAGAGTAAAATTAAACGGAAGCTATAAAATATTTAAATATGTAACTGTTACTTCAAGCCTGAAAAAATGTTTTTGTATAAAACTAATCTTTTATATCTTGAGGGTAAAGACTACATATAGTTTTGTTTGTTGTACTTTGATCTTACTGAACAATTTGTACTCTGACACAATTTAAAGTAACAAATTGTGTGACATGATCTCTTCCATATTCTACAGCCTTCAGGTCTAGTTACTGCAGGCTGTAGTCGGCCCGCTAGGAGAGCCTTTCCTGGACTCTGGTCCTTGTAATTTACCCATAATGCTTAACACAGTTCCCATTTTCTCCAGATAATGAGATATGCCAACAAGTTCTCCCAAGGGTAAAGGCTGCAGAATTTATCTCTATGATTAAACTATGTTTGCTCCTTGTTTGGTGTCTGTCATAGGTTGGTACTGAGCTATCTGCTCGAAGGCATATATTAGCCCAGCCACGTTGTGTGGTATTCACCGCCCCTTTAGTAGTTCCCTAGACCCTTGTATTAGCAGCTAGTACCCTTGGCCCCTATCTAGTAGTGCTGTTGGTGTGATCCCCGGTGTGAACTTTCTGTTACCCATCCACTCATCAAGGTTCCTGTTTAAGAGTGATAGTGAGGGGCTCTGTCTTGTGTAGATCGGGTCCCTGTTCCATAGTAAGGGAAGTCTCTGCGAAGGGAATCTATCCCTCCAGCATGTTCTGTTCATTGTTGTGTCGAGGTTTATATCCCTAGAGTGTGTAGCTCGAGTAGATTTGGTTTTGCTAAGATGGAGCATGTTCAACAGAGAACATTATTCCATATTTCAGTTTCATGATTGTTTTACCATTGCAGTGACATTCAGGTCAGATCTAACCATTTCTTATTACTTTTTCCTTTAAATGTTGTACTTTGCCTCCCTTTTAGACTCTAGTTGTCATGCCATCTTGGTTACAACTGCATTTTGTAGGTCTGCGTCTGCTTTCTAAATTCTTCCTGTGCAATTTATGCTGGATCTTATTGGAAATTAATTACAAGACTACCGGATTTAAACAGTGCAGGTTTTACAGGCATAAAATCTTACCCCCAACTTGTGTGCAGTGTGATTTGTCTTGATTGGTTAATCTTAAAACTAGTTGTGATGTATGGTTAAGGCCTTTTGGACAGTGACAGAAAAAGTATAATATTGGAAGGTTTGATACCAGAGGAAGGACTTCTTCAGATGAAGCCCCCCCCCCCCCCCCAACACACACACACACACTTTGTCTCAAGGCTCCATAGAGGACCACAGCAAATCCTAAGGATAAGTTGAGGAGCCAAGAAGAGTCCCAGAAAAAAGGGTGCCCCTCAAGAAGTGTTGGTGGAATGGAATGCTGCTTCTTGTTCTGTTTCTACTTTTGTGTTGCTTTTGGCTGAGAGTTTTGTAAAGGGCCAACCTTTTAGACTTACTCAAAAAAAGTTTCTTTGCCATCTGAGGTAGAATTGTTATAAAGTTATATCCTCCAAGTCCTTCATTTTAAAAGTTGTTAGGTGTTTTTCCTTCCCTTCGCTTCCTCAGTTCTTTTGTGATTGTTGATTTGGACTACAGGAAGATGAGGGCCTTCATGCAGGCTTATACAGACATGGGCTCTAGTCCCCTTTTCCTGTGGTTCCAGGATGAACATAGGTTCATAGGTAGGTACTAGGCTATTGGTCCTAGGGCCTCTATATAAGCCTAGCCAAAACAGTACCCTGGCTTTTGCCACCCAAGAAAATTATTTATTTACATCAGTGCTTTTTTTTTTCTTTGCCGAAAATTAAATTAATTGATTCAGCTTGCTGACTGATCTATACTTTGGTGCGGTTCTGAGGCTGATAAGCAACTTGCAGATCTGCATTGATAGTGGTGTATACATTGGTTATACCCCTCAGCCTTATTTGATGTGTTCTGCATCTGTTATGCCTTGGTTGTCTGTAGCCTTATTGCATATCCTTTCTGCATTAGGTACTGTGGGCCTTGGGCTTTGACATTCATGAATAGAGCCTGATGTCAGTCTACTGCTTCAAAGCTATTTCGGGGCTTTGACTCCTGAGCATTTAAGCCCACAGCCTTGAGGCCACTTTGCTGGATTCTGGCTTGAGACTGTTGTTACCAGTGCATGGCTCTCTTGTTATGATTGTGGCAATGTCAGCACTGATTTTTGCCTGTCTTGGACCTTCTGCAATGGTGCTTTCAGGCCTAGGCCTCCCTATGCAGTTCTGACAGTGGCACTGCTGCAACAGTTGCCATCTGGTGTCCTGAGATGAGTTATTATTCATCCTTGGAGGGGTCAGATCCACAGAGGAAGATTTGGAAGTGAAAATGCAAGGTAAAAGAAAATTTACTGTCCTCTTGAGCTTCTTGACACCCAGCATGAGCTGTGGGGACTGAAAGATTCCTGCCAGCACCTTTAAACAACTGGAAATTTAGCAATATCTTCCAATGAGAATTAGAGAAAAGAGGTAGGTGGCCACCTTCTGATGCTGCCTCTTCTCCTCCAGAGTGCTCCTTGTAGGAGGTGTAGTAATGTTTTCCACAAATTCCTGGGGGGGGGGTCCTCCTGCTGACAGGGAGGTGGAGTTTAAGTAGGCATAGAAAGAACAATCTGTGGCATTCTCTCATAGGAAGCTGAATAAGATTCTTTAGCTTTCTAAGGCTTTGAATTTTTCAGTTTGGTCTCCCATCATTAACTACATTGTGGATGTGACAGTTTTGAGGAGTGCTCCATGCACTTCAGAATTTTGTGAGCCATCCCCAAACTGGGAATCTCAGGCTGTGGATCTTTTTTAGAAACAAATTTACACATCTGCAACTTTTTTGTTCAGGTGCTTAATTACCTTTCACACATGCTTATGTTTCAGCAAGAGCTTACATATAAAAGGTAGTCCAAGTAACTAGACAGGTTGCTAAACATTGGCCTGAAATCTTATAACAGGATATGGCCATATCTTCATTTTGCAGCCTGACAACACTAGTACCTCATCACTGGGCCATTGGTGCAGAAGTGGCAGGCAGAGATGTAGCTGTTCACCATTTGTCTTTCAGCAAAGTCAACATCGGAGCCATTTTCCAGACTGCCTTTATTAATATCCAATTTGATGGACCTTATATGTTTGGGCCGTGTGTTAAAGAAAAACAGCAAGACTGAAACAGTGCAAGATCCTAGTGTTGGTCAGTGTTAAGCTTGTGACACTAATGCTCTTCTAGGACGGAGAAGACTCCATGCCAGGTTTGTCCTAGATTAGGCCATCTGGAAACCAGTGACTTGAAAGGAGCCGTCATGGCCTTATGAATGTTCATAAGGACTGCCACCAAGGGGAACCTGTACTCCTCATTTGGGGACTCCTCAGGCCATACTCATTTGTCCTGCCCTGTAGGTAGTCTGGTTGCTTCTCTCCACCCACCTGTGTGGCTGGCCATCATACATAACAGGTGATTCAAGATCACTGTTTCCAAAGGCAACATCATTTCTTTTCACAACAGCCTTGCTACACTGTCTCCCACTACCGAACATTCCACCTCCATTAAAGAGTACAGCTAACCTAGAGGTTTGAATCCTGTTGCAAAAAGCTATCCAAAAAGATGTACAAGACTGTGTACGATTTTGTTACTAAAGATACTAAAGTCTTCCAAAAGGTTTTGATGTTGGTGGTTACCATCTGTTAGAACCCAAAGAAAAATTAATGGCTCATGGTGCATTCCATCATTCTACTACTGGGTAAAAGCTGATCACTTTTAGTTCCATGTACTTCCATTTGGTCTCGCCTCAGTCCCCAGACTGTTCACCACACATCTACCCATCATTGCAGCGAAATCGAGGCTTCAAGACTGTATTTTTTCCTTATCTAGATGACCAGCAGTTAATCAGGAAAACAATAGAGGTTCTTTGTGTTTCACTGCTGCAGTCATCACACTTGGGTTAATCTGCCTGCAGGTAGCCCTCAGTCAGCCTGAATACCAGAGTTTTAGGATTCTGCGTCGGATGCTGTCGCTTATTCCATGATGTCAGATTGTCAGGGGTATAAAACATGCAGCTGACGCCATTGCATCAGTCTTTCTTGCCGAGAAGGAGCCCGAAGCAGAAGCAGTTCGCAAGTGCCGGTTGGCCGCTACCGTTTTTCGAGTTTGTAACCCTGAAGTCTTCTAAAACTAAGTACCCTGTTGGGGATTCTTTTTTTTTTTCTTGCTCTAACCGATGCCAGAAAAAGCTACCAATTGTCTTGCCTGTAGAAAGCAAATACCTCAAAGATTTTCATTCTTACTGCGTCACCTGTTTAGGGCCAAACCACGATGTCCCTCACTGTAGGTTTTGTGCCTTGTTTTAATGCCTGAACCATTCGTTGTCAGGCTATCTTTGTCGCTAAATTCTTTCGCTCTCGTTTTCTGTATTCCGAAATGGCTTCGATAAGCCATCAGACTACCGATCTTCTGAAAAAACATAAAGACCGAGACAGACCGCATAGATCCAAAACTGCTGACTCTTCCGATAAGCTAGTTGCCAGTCTGTCGGTACTCAGTGAGACGCCTTTGCAGCCCCTGATGCCCTCCTTCTACAGATTCGCAGGCCTCTGCTTAGACCCATTCAGAGTCTGGTATGCTGCGAGATGCTTCTTCGACTATGGAACCTGCAGATGTCTCTACCTTGGATGGGTCCAGAGCTGCTGTGCAGGCACCGGCTTCTGAGGGTGTATTCTGACCTACCGATGTTCGAATTAAACCGACGACTTCATTTTTAGCTAAAACTACCGAGTTTCTGAGGCCCAGAGTACACACTACGCCTAGAAAACTGACGACCAAAGTGCATGCTCAAGCTCCCATGCCACAAAAACAAATGCTTAGAATGTCTGAAGACCTTATTACCCTAATTAGGGGAAGCCAGCCTTCCCCTGCTAAGAGACAAAGAATTGAGTTTCATTCTGATTCTACTGACCAGGAGTCTGATGACTGACCCACCTGATTATCAACCCTTCTCAACCTATGAAGATTCAGATGCAGAGGAATCCATTCCCTCTGCCTCCCCTCCAGAGGATTTCTCTTTTGGTGAAACCTTGCATACTTTGAGAGCTTTTCCGCTGGGAATGCCAAGACTACCCTTAGTCCAAAAAGAGACTGAGAATTTTTAGGGTTGCCTCAGCACAGGCCTCTAGCTATACTCCCTGTCCTGGATGTTGTAGATGTTTTTATGGAATCCAGTCTTACTCCTGATACTTTACCCCCGGCTCCTAGGAAACCTGACAGGTACGACACAGTACCTGATTCCCTCAAATTTCTCTTCAGGAATCCTACTGCAGATCCAGGGACCATTTCCCAGGGACCTAAAGGTATTAAGGCTACTACAGTCAAAAATAATATCCCTTCAGACAGGGATTCCAGAGCTTCAGACAGATGGGGTAAGAAGGTATATACCTCTGCAACTCTTGCCATCAGGGCATTGAATTTCCAGTTTCACATGTTGAAGTACCAGCAGCATATTATGGAACTAATTAAGCAAAAAATGGTGTTACTTCCAGATTGTGCAGAAAATAAAGATTTACAAGAGCTAATGCATTCTGCAAACCAAGTTAGTAAGCATACTTTGCAGTGTGGCTTTGATGCCCCTAGAAACATCTTGCAGGGTTGCAGTCACTGGTTCTGTACTGAGAATTATTAGAATCTCCTTTAAATAAGGACTGTTTATTTGGCACCAAAGCAGAAAAGGTTCTTAAAAAGATGGAGGAAAAGGCTAAATCTATGCAAACTGTTAAAGAATTCTTACATGTGCAACCACCTAGATTCAGGAGGCATTGGCTTTCTAAAAACTGGTCCTTTCCAGGTGGTCTCGGACCAAACCCATGGGAAACAGGCCACCCAGACTACAGTCTCAGGGTATGCAGAGATCTAAACAATGGAGTGCCCCCACCTCAAAAACAGGGAGTGGTAAGTCGCCCCCTTATGGAAAAAGTTCACAATGACTTTTCAATTATCCTTCCCAGCCCTGCCCAATTACTTGTGCCCCTAGGAGGAAAACTTGCCATTCGTGCAAAAACTGGATGTCCATTACTCAGGACAGATGGGTCCTAAACATTGTATCTCAGGGGTACAGATTCTACTTCCGTACACTGCCAACCCCAAGCGGGTTTCCAGACCTTCCTCCAAACCAGTGGGCAGAGGCTCAAAATGTTCATTATCAGAGTTATTCAACCTGTTCCAGTAGAAAAAAGGGAGCAGGGTTTCTACTCCAGACTTTTTTCCTGGTGCCCAGAAAAGAGGGCTCTTGGCGCCCAGTCCTGGATCTATCAACTCTCCAACACCTTTCTGGTGGTCCCAGAATTCAAGATGCTTACCGTGCAACAGCTAGCCAAAGATGCTTGGTTAGTCACTCTAGACTTAAAAGAAGCTTATCTGCGCATCCCCATAAGGGAGTCGTGCAGAAAATATCTATGCCTCAGGGCAGGCTCTATGCACTATCGGTTCTCTGCACTTCCCTTTAGCTTATCTACTGTGCCCAGAATATTCACAAAGTGCCTGGCTCCAGCCATTGCATACTGCAGGCAGAGAAATATCCAAATTTTCCCATACTTGGATGACTGCCTGATTCAGGCGGACAGTCAGGAATTGCTACTTCAGCACCTGGCATTTGTAAAAAACCTTCTCACTTCATTGGGGTACACCCTCAATGAAAAGAAATCACAACTGGTGCCCAGTCAAAAGATTGTATTCCTGGGAGCAAGCTTGGACACAACTTCCCAGATGGCATTTCTCACTTCAGAAAAACAGGTCTATCTGACAAACTGCTTCAAACAAATGACCACCAGAACCCAGCTATCTGCAAGAAAAATACTGCAAGCCTTAGGGCTCATGACCTCATGTATTCTGCTAATTCCATATGCAAGACTGCATATGAGGAAACTTCAATGGTACTTAAAAAGTCTTTGGTGCCAGCATTCTCAGGACCTGGAAATAATCATTCCAAGCATACCTTGTCTAAGGGCAGAGTTCCTTTGGTGGGCAGAAGCCTGCAACCACAACAAGGGACTGCTTTTCACTCAACCCCTTACCGCCCAAACCCTGACAACAGACACATCAGACTATGTATGGGGGGCTCACATGGCAGGCAAATGCATTCGGGGCCACTGGAGCCCAGCCCAGATTCTCCTGCACATCAATCAAAGAGATGCTAGCTGTACAAAAAGCTTTGACAGCCTTCAAATATCTAATCCTTCCAGGACAGCTGCTTATAAAAACAAACACCACAGTTGTGTGGTACATAAGCAGGGGGGAACCCATTCTTACCCACTCTGCAGGCTAGCATTGGCCCTGTGGAACACAGCCTTGAGCAACCAAGTGCATCTACAAGCTCAATTCCTGCCAGGCAAACGAAATTCACTGGCAGACGACTTGAGCAGAAATCTCCTAGACCCACACGAGTGGAAATTGGAGCCCAACACCTTCAACCTTCTGATCCTGAGGTAGGGGACACCGGAGGTGGACCTATTTGCCTCCCCCCAAGAACCACCAGTTGAGCAAATTCAGCATCAGGAACTCTCACAGCAGGGCCTGGAAGGTGGATGCCCTATCCTTTCCAATGGGAAAACCTGTCAATTTATAACTGTCCCCCTCTGCCCCCTCTCAAAAATACTACTCAAGATGAAACTGGACAGACCAAGGGCAATTCTTATTGCCCCAGACTGGCCATGCCAGCACTGGTACCCACTCTTGCACAGTCTGACAACAGTGCCACCCTGGCACCTTCATCAGACTCCTACCCTGCTGTCCCAGCAGGAGGGACAGGTTTTGCATCCACAGTTGCAATCCTTAAACCTTGCAGCCTGGCTTATCCCTTGAATACACTACTAGCAACCCTCAGCAAACAGGTGTTGGACGTCATTCTTGAAGCCAGAAGGCCTAGTACTAGGTAATCTTATGCTGAAAAGTGAAAAGATATTGTTCTTGGAATCAGTCTCGAGGGAAGGACACAGCTGTGCCCTCCTTACCTCTAATCCTGGATTACCTAGCAGAGCTACTCCACAGAGGCCTATCCTTCTCCTCCATTAAGATTCATGCCTCTGCCATCTCAGCTCATTATAATACTAACCCACCTAAATTTTCTCACCCTCTCATCAAACGATTCCTGAGAGGGGCTAACAACTTAAGGACCCCTAGGAGAGCACCCACCCCTGCCTGGGACCTTAACTTTGTACTGGAAAAGCTCATGCTTCCCCCTTTTGAACATGAGCTTCAACAGAGTTAAAATTCCTCTCTTGAAAAACGGACCTTGCTTTTAGCCGTAACTTCAGCAAGAAGAGTGAGTTACAGGCTCTAATGGCTGTGGAACCCTTCATTATTTTTCATGCTGACAGGATTTCCCTCGGAACTAACCCACCCTTATGCCTAAGGTGGTGTCCACTGTGGCTCTAAACCAATACATCCATTTGCCAACCTTCTTCCCTAACCCTCAGAATAAAGGGGAAAGGATCCTGCACTCCCTGGACGTGCACAGACAGCTCAGGTTCTACCTTGACAGGACTAAACCTTTCAAAAAATCTGACCAGCTGCTAGTCAGCTTTGCTACAGGGGCAGAGGTTAAAGCCATTTCAAAGCAAACCATTTCCAAATGGATAGCACACTGCATCCATTTCTGCCACAAGCACCATGGAAAACCTACCCCACAGGGGATAAGACCACATTCCACTAGGGCTACTTATTTCTCAAGGGAGTCCCTACCAGGGACATTCTGGAAGCTGCAACTTGGAGTTCTGTACACACCTTCACCAAGCATTACCATTTACCGATATTTTCTAAATCCAGAGCTGGATTTGCTACAGCAGTCTTGCAAGGCCTACTTGCCAGCCCCAACACTTCTCGACTGCCTCCACCCTTCCTCAGCTTTGTGACCCAAGTGTGATGACTGCAGCAGTGAAACACTAACAACATAGTATGCAGTCCTGGTTTCCCTCCCTCCAGCCCCCTGGCTTTCTCTATCTTTCTACCTCTCCTCTCTAGGGCCATTCCTAATGGCATTGGTATTTACTTTTTACTGGTGGTGTTCCCCACCATATACTAGCTTACTATCTGGGGGCTCCTGAAATTTGGGGCAAGAAAAACTGATGTAATGGTGTCAGCTGCATGTTTTATACCCCTGATGACCTGACGTCATGGAAGAAGTGACAGCATTCAACACAGAATCCTAAGACTCTGGTACCCTGCCTTGTGCACACAACTTACTCATTTTCAGCTTGTTTTTATGTTCATTTGCGTTGTAATTGTTCATCCTGTCATTACTGTTTAACAGAAGATGTTATGTAGTCCAATCTCTCCTACATTCTTACCCGTGGGTTCAGAGCCGAATATCTGATCCGACTCGGCCAAACTTTACTTTTTTAGCTCAAAGTCTTCTATTGGATGGGCTAAGCAGGTATCCATTGCTGCACTGCTCTATATCTCCAGATCTCGTTTGCCGCTAGTGTAGCTCGGACGTGGTCTCGCTCTTGGCTGTGGCTAAGTACCCTTTTCTTGTTATTCTGAGAAATTTTGTTACAAACTTTCGGCTTTTCCCGGTTAGGGGTCGCCACAGCGGAATTCCGGTCCGCTAATGATTGGCAGTAGGTTTTTATGTGCTGGTTTGCCAGGCCTAACACACAACCTTCAATGAAGGAACGCCCATTCACGCATGTCGACACACAGAAGACGCTCTGAGAATCGAACGTGCAACGTCTAACTGTGAGGCGGCGACAAACAAAAAGCTATTTTAATAGCTATTTCTAACTGGTGTTTTGTTGGTTTTTCTGTAGTGCGATTGTGGTTTGTGGTATCCCACTAGCTGGTTTGTCGGGCTAGGCCCGTTTCAGTTAGAGGACCTAGTCCTTTCCTCTTGTCCTGTGCTTCGCTCCTAAAACCGTTTGAGTTAGAGGTTTTAGTGTCAGTTTCCCTTCTGTGCACGTGGTCAGAAAAACGTTTTAGTTAGAGGCTTTTACCCTGGTCGTCCTTGTGTGTGCTGGGTTGTGAAAAGTTTGTTCCCGCGCTTAGTGGTGTGTTGCGTGCTTGTGTCGTTTTCCTGTTAGACAGGGACTTGTTCATTATTCATGATTATTTGTGTTTACTTGTTTAATATGTCTAAAGATTCCAAGGAGCACAAACCTTCGGGTTTTAAAAAGTGCTCTAAGTGTGGTTACAAGATGTCCATCACCGATGGACATTCTGTGTGCGTCTATTGTCTGGGAGCAATCCATCTGCAGGAGTCCTGCAGCTTCTGCCATGCTTTTAGTCCCAGAGTACTCCAAGAAAGAAAGAATAAGCTAATTCTAAAGGGACTCTTGAAACCCTCGTTCGAAGAGGCCATGGATTCTACTTCCAGTTCTAAATCAAAATCCTCAAAGTCTAAAAAGAGGTCTCTGGCTCCTTCAGTTTCCTCAGAGCCACCGGAGAAAATCACAAAACTTGCTTCGACCTCCTCAGCTCCACTGTCCTTGGGGCCGCAGGAAGTGTTGGTGTTGATGGAACCGGCGTTGGCTCCAATTATTTTGGAACTTCTTCGGAGCCGATCGCCCAGTAGGACCAGTGTCACCTGAGAGGAGATCTCAATGCCCCTCCCTGTCCTCTAAATCCTCCAGGACTCTTTCAGATGTGGATGTCGACAGGCTGGCGCAGAGGCTCCTTCAGTCACCGGTTTTGGCAAAATTGTTTTCGGCTCCGTCCCAGTCTGCTCCGGAGCCCATCTCGATACCTTCTTCGATCATTCCTCCTCCGAGTGCATCTCTATCTTCGGACCCAGAATGTTCCGCTCCATATGATGTTCCTAGGTCGGTTCCGATGGCCCCACCAGGCCTATCGATACAGACGTCTGCTCCGACCCAGGGGTTCGGGACTCAGGATTCTTCAGTCGGGCCCGAGGGGGACACCTCGGGCCACATTTCGGTCCCTAGTCTCCCGCTCAGTGCCTCTGCTCGAGGAACCCCGACTATTGTCATGGTCTCAGAGGCTGGCCGGTCCTCTGACTCGGGGGGGTGGGGGGGGTGGGGTGTGGGTCGGGTCTGCCTTTGAGGCCATGCGGACTGCACTGGCCAGATCGTCAGCTACATCATGCAGGTCGGTCATTCTGTCCCCTACCACTCCGGTGAGAGCCTCTGATCACCACCTGTCTGTAGACAGTGAAGCCCCAAGGCCTACGGATCCCCCCACGAGTGGTCCCCAACTTTCTGGGGGCCCCTCAGAATTTTTGCCTGAGGAGCCCCCTAGAAAGAAAATGCGCAAGAGGAAGCACATAGACTCCCAGGATGAGTCTCTCACCTCAGATACTGACCTCTAGGAATAGGAGGGGTCCCCCAAGTCATCCTCTGATTTTTCTTTTTCTGACATCCTGGAAATATTGAAACAAAGAGGTGACTGACCGTCCAAAGCCCCCTCCGAGGAGGAGTCTGTCTTCCTGAAGGCCTTTGGTGCTCAGCCCTCTGCTTCCTGGGTGTCCCCACCCTTCGAGCTCCTGGACTTAATTTGTCAGAGGGTGTGGGAGAACCCTGATTCTGTGGAACCCGTACCCAGGAGACCCAATAAATTTCTTTCTGCTCCCCCGGGTAAGGAGTTTTTGTCCAAAGGAGTCCCTGTGGATGCCATGGTGGTGGTGGCGGCCACTCAGAAGGAAATAGCAGAGACTTCTTCCTCCGTCCATTCTCCTAACAAGGAGTCTAGGACCATGGACCGGTACGGGAAGCGTACCCTCTCATCAGCAACCTTTACCTTACGGTCGCTGAACTACCCGTCTCATTTTACTCTGCTCCAGAGAGATCTCCTCAAGGAGTTAGGAGATGCTCTTGCTGGTAACATGCCTGAGGTGGTGGCCCAGACGGTTAACGCCCAGGTCCCTACCCTCAATTCCATCGTTAAAACTCCTCCATGCGGCTCATTTCATATGCAGCCGAGGGAGCGAGTAGGGCAGCAAGCTCAGGAGTTGCCCTTAGAATCGAGCCTGGCTGCGCCTTTGTCATTTCGTGGACGCCTTCAAGTCTTCTTTCACTGATAACCCCTTTGATGGTTCTTCTTTGTTCGGAACCAAAGTGAAAGACACCCTCACCAGGTGCGAGCAAGAGGGAAAGACCTTGTCTGCTGTAGGGGTCCATTTTTCCCTTCTCTCTAGGCCTTACCCCAAGGTCCAGCGGGGAGGGGGGGTTCAAAAAATCAGAGGTTTTTTCCTACTGCACAAGGTGAGTCCCCCTCCAGAGGCAGAGGAGGGGGAGGTTATTCAGGGAGACGCCGCCCTAGAGGCAGAGGGGGCCCCCGCAATTCGGGAGACCATGATTCCTTTTGCGGCTCTCCCTACCGTCGTTCCTGATGGGATGCCCAACTGTGTGTTTCTGGAGCCAGTTGGGGGCTGAATATCGTTATAGCCGGAAGCCTGGCAAAGCATCACCCAGGACAGATGGGTATTACGAATAATTTCCGGAGGTTATGTCATCCCCTTTTCGTCAGACCCCCCCCCCCCCCCCAGTCAGAAAAATCCTGGATGTTCCACCCAATCAAAGGGGATCACGCAGCTTCAGAGGTTTCAAAGCTGCTAGGAAAGGGAGCCATCCAGCATGTCCCCTCAGACCAGATCGGATTAGGGACTTACTCAAGATTCTTTTTGGTGCCGAAAAGAACAGGGGACCCGAGACCCATATTAGATCTCAGCCGACTGAACAACTATGTACAAAAGTCTGAGACCCATATTAGATCTCAGCCGACTGAACAACTATGTACAAAAGTCCAAGTTCCGTATGGTCACACTACAATCGATTCTCCCATTGTTGGGAGAAGTATGGATGTGCTCCATTGACCTCAAGGATGCTTACTACCATGTCAAAATGGACAGGGCATCCAGGAGTTACCTACGCTTCCAGCTGGGAGCCAGTCATTTCCAGTTTCGAGCCCTGCCCTTTGGTCTCACCACAGCCCCCAGGGTGTTCACCAAGTGTATGGCGGTGGTGATAGCTCACTTGAGATGTCTAGGATTCCAAGTGTTTCCGTATCTGGACGACTGGCTCCTTACTGCCCCCACCAGGCATCTACTAATCCAAACCAGGGACGCTACCATCACTCTCTGTCAACAGTTGGGCATAACACTGAACTGGGAAAAATCTGCCTTGTTGCTCTCGCAGCATGTAACTTTTATAGGTGCAGAGTTAGACACCATTCAGATGCGAGCCTTTCTACCGCAGGAAAGAATCTGAGTTTTACAACAACAGGTGCACACCCTGCTACCTCTGAGGAAAGCGCAGGCAAGATGGGTTCTTCAACTCCTGGGGACTATGGCAGCAACAATTATGTTGGTCCCTCTAGCGAGATTGCATATGAGGCTCCTTCAATGGCTCCTCTTTGCTCAATGGTCTCTCCAGAAACTTCCACTTTCCCACCCTATTTTGCTCATGGACAGATGCAAACAGGATCTCAGTTGGTGGCTTTGCACCAACAATCTGGACAGGGGAAAACCCTTCGTTCCACCAACCCCGGTTGCCACAGTGACCACGGACGCCTCCCAGATGGGGTGTGGGGGGCATTATCTTGGCAGGACAGTCCAAGGCACGTGGCAAGATCACGAGATACATCTGCATATCAACGTCCTAAAGATGAGAGCGGTGCTACTTGCGTTGCAGGCACTTCAGAGCTTTCTACCTCTAGGGACTATTGCAATACACTCGGACAACATGTCAGTGGTGTGGTATCTGAACAAGCAGGGGGGAACCAGATCATACCCCCTATGCAGAGAGGCCATGCGAGTGTGGCAGTGGGCAGTATCTTCCAAACGGTTTCTGGTGGCAACACACATTCCGGGGAAGTCCAACGTGATAGCGGACAGGCTAAGCAGAGCGGTTCTGATGCCTTACAAGTGGTCCCTGAATCGTCTAGTTGCAGAACGAATCTTCAGCAGATGGGGTCAGCCTTGCTGCGACCTTTTTGCCAGCCCCCTCAATGCCAAATGCAGCAGCTACTTCACGCCGATCCCCCCACAGGGGGAGTCACCCAGAGACTCTCTAGTTCACGATTGGCCCTCCGGTCTGCTTTATGCTTTTCCTCCGTTTCCCTTGCTATCAAAAGTGATTCAGAAAGCGCAGTCCTTGGGAAGTAGAATGATTCTGATTGCCCCGCACTGGCCTCGTCAAGTCTGGTTCCCCTTTCTCCAACCCTACATTTTGGACACCTTGGATTCTGGACCCACAACCAGATTTACTGACACACATGTCGGGACAGTTTCATCCCACTCTGCGGACCCTCCGGTTGACAGCTTGGCTACTCCACTTCCGTCGTTAGTTAGGCTTCATCACTTTTCACCTGGGGTAGTTCATATTTTATCTTCCTCTCATAAGCCCTCTACTAGGAAGATTTATTCTAGCAAATGGAAGAGGTTTTCTCTTTGGGCTCATACCCAAGGAATTGACCCTTACACAGCCCCAATTGCTTCAGCCTCGGAGTTTTTGTCTATGATTTTCCATCAGGGCTCAGCGTCAGCTACCATTAAAGTTCAATTGGCAGCGATTTCTAACTTTCATGTTACTAATGAGCCTAGTCCAATGGCTCACGGACTCTGTAAGGCTTTCCTGAAGGGCACTCTGCTACTCTGTCCTCCGGTCTCGGAACCTATCATGCCCTTGGATCTAAATTTTGTCCTGCAAGCCCTTACTTCACCACCCTTTGAGCCTGCAGCTACCTGCGACTTAAAATTCTTGACTTGGAAAACTGCCTTTTTAATAGCCATCACATCAGCCAGGCGAGTTTCAGAAATTCAAGCTCTTTCTATCAAACCACCATACTTGATCTTTCAGAAGGACAGGGTTTCTCTTGGACCAAATCCTTCCTTTCTTCCTAAAGTGGCATCCATATCTAATCTTAATCTATTGAGTTGCCAGTATTTTTTCCCCATTTTTCTAACCAGGCAGAATTTAAATTTCATCAATTGGGTGTATACAGTTACATTTCTATCTGCACCGAACTAAGATCTCCGAAAATCTGATCAACTGTTCGTCTCCTTTTCGGAAAACAGAATTGGGTTCCCTGTCTCCAAAATCACTCTATCCAGATGGATATCCAGTTGCATCTCTTTCGTTTATTCCTCACGAGATAAAGACCTACCGTTTCCGGTCAAGGCTCACTCTACTCTGGCTTTATCTACATCTACAGCCTATCAAGCCAGATTGTCTATGGATGATATTTGTGCAGCAGCTACTTGGGCTTCTCCTCACACATTTGTTAGTCATTACAAGCTGGACGTGGTATCTAGAGACAGGTCTTGCTTTGGTTCCACAGTACTCAGGAGTATCTTCCTGTGAGCCTCCCAGGATGTAGGTGCTAGGGACGCTGTCCCACGGGTAAGAATGCAGGCGAGATTGGACTGCATAACATCAAGAAGTTATGTACTCAATAACGTTCGATGTATGTAGTCCCATCTCGCCTCACATTCTTACTTACCCTCCCACCTTCCCCTTTCCTGGAGGATCTGGAGGTTAGGTCTGATTTTATAGAGTTCCCTTCACCCTTAGTTTATTCTTCCTTACTCGGATGTTGTTGTGCATGGGGTATGAATGAGTATTCGCAGCAAACTAGATCTGGGGATATAGAGCAGTGCAGCATGGGATATCTGCTTAGCCCAGCCAATAGAAGACTTCGAGCTAGAAAAGTAAAGTTTGGCCAAGTCAGAGCTGATATTCGGCTCCGAACCCACGGGTAAGAATGTGAGGTGAGATGGACTACATACATCAAACGTTATGGTGAGTACATAACTTCTTTTTTGCCTTGACATTATCAGTTTTACACATTAATTCTGACACTGTTGCTATCTACTGTACAGTGCTTAGTTTTTAAGCACTGTAGTAAATCTGGCTTGACTTTTTGTACTGCGATATTCTGATTGGCTACAGAGCTGTGTGCCTCTTTGTAGATTGAAGTGATGTGTCTTGTTGTTTGTGAATGTTTTTAAGCCAGTGCCTTTCCTGCATCACTCTGTGGTCCTGTAGTGGTATGTTGCTATTGCCCTCCTCTCTAGGAAGGGCAGGCTGATGTCACCTGTTCACTTCCTTCAATACCTAGGGCCAAAACTTGAATGCAGGGCTCTGAGGCTGCAGTCAGGGCTTTTTTGTCTCTCTGTGCTAGTGAAACTATTACTTTGATCTTCATTTTTGTGTAGAAACAAAGGTAGTGCACTCTGCTATGCTGTAATAGGAAATTGAAGATTTGTGCAAACAGATGGAGTTGGAAAGTTTTTTGATTTTTAGCATCCCTTTTTCCATTATACTTCTGCAGTATAAAGGCCCATAGCATGTGCGCACAGTCAGAGAAGCGAATAACCACATTTTCTTTTTTTCCGAGGTAGTATATTTAAAAAAAGGAGTGTGTGGACACAGCCTCCTGTAAAAACACTTAAAATGTTACTTTTTGTTTGTTTGCCACACCAATCAAATGGGTAGGTGGAATAACGAGGTTGGTGATTCAGGGCTGCCCTGTATCTGTCCTTGAAAGAGTATATAAGCTGGTACACATCTAGTGATGAGTAATATTTTTATATAAGGTATATTTGTTCTCCTTCCTTTCAGGATTCTGACTGGGATAATTCTACATGGCAGCCTTCAGGGTCTGTAACACTTTTTTTTTTTTTTTCCCTGCTATGAATAGACCTTTAATTGTATGGCTGACTGTTTAAGCCATCATTTTAGGAAATCCGTCTTTTCTTGAAATATAGGGACTGAACAGGTTTCTTGATGCATAGTGGGTAGTGCCTTCACTTTGTTGCACTTTTATGGCTGTTCAAAAGCTAATAGTCCTTCTAAGGGACCTTCCTCTACATGCAAGATAGACTTTATGCATACCTGTCAACTTATTAGAGCAAGAAATCTGGACAGAGACAATAGTGAGACAAAGGCTCAAAAATGAGGACAATTTTTAAATATTGCTCTTACAAACTTATAAAGTTGATAGAATAACAGGTTTTGCTGTAGCATGAATTTTCTGAAGGGTATAAAGTTTGAAACTCAAATGTCTGTCATTATTTTCTGTCTTCAGTCTTTAATAACTTGCCAGAAAACCACAACTATATGAAAAACCGACCAAGAATGAGAAAAAAATCTAGACATTCTGCAAAAATTTTTACAGTAAGTGGTATGACTTTATGTAACACACCCACAAGCCAGATCCCGAATTTTCTTTTTCTATATGATTGGAAAAACTGTATCTGTCAAGGCTAGTTAGTAAATAAGGAGGAAAAATTTACACTAGTAACATGTTGGTGTTTTCTCTCCTTAATTATTTAGCCCATGTGAAATCGTATGCCTGCTTGAGGCGGCTCAGGAAAAATTGCACTGCGTTCCTAAAAACTTTAACATTTCTACTCGATAACATCTGATGTGTCATGGGGGGGTGCCTTGGGATGGCTTGTGTGACTTATAACTGAAGTTGATACAAGAATAATTTGGTCAATCAGCAGGTAATACAAGTATGAATGTAGAAAAAAGTAAAATAAATGATAAATTAAATGATATGCATCTTATTTCTTGCTCCTCACTACTGAACGAGTAATACTGTTTAAAAAAAATGGGCTTTTTTCTCAGCAGTTTGCCAACAAAAATATTGACTGAAAGAAGCAGACCAGGAATGCAAGATCCTCAGGAAAAAGACACCAAGTTCCTTGTTACTCTTTCCAGCTCCCATTTCCTCTGACATGGAAGTTGTTCATCAATTTGTTTGGTAGTCTGTCCCTGCAGGCCATTATTACTGCAAGTGCCACAAAGTAGCTTGCTGCACAAACTGGAAGGAGCAACCAATCCACTGTCTGTAATGTTTGTTGTGCTGTAACGAGGCAATACAGATGGTAGTCCTAGATCAAACATGTGAAGGATTTTTCCAGGCTAGTAATTTTAAAAGGACCTTGTATTGAAGCCTTTTCTAAATTTGCCAGATTTGAACAAATTCATAAGTAATCTGTAGTATTTCAGAATGGTGACTGAAATTATACTTGGGGTGGGGGTCCAACTTTAGAGGTATTGCAGACATTCATTTCGGATGTTCAGGGGAAACTGTAGTTGATCTCCAAGGAGCGTTGGGGTGTTCCTCGAATTATTAGTCAGAAAAGAAGTCCCTACAGCCATTATTGAATGCCACCCAGGGTCAGAGCCTATAAGGTAGACGTCCCATTGAAGAAAAAGCAAAAGACTAAATATTACTTCTGCTCCTAAGGATCCACAGAGTGAATGGCAGTCCTTCACCCAGGGCTTATTTAGTGCTTTGGAATTGAAACCTCCTCGGAGAGTCTCTGTTCCAGCCCCCCCTCCCCCGGTCCTCTACTACCCTAAAAAGATCCAGGGAATAGGTTAATCTGAGGAGGAACTGGATTCGGATGAGGAATCCCTTGCTTACTCTTAAGATTCCCTCTCCTTTGGACTGTGGATCAGAGGAAGAGGAATCTACCAGTCCTGATACTCCCTTTGAAGAGATTTCTTTTGGGGACATTATCTCCAGGATGATGGAGTTCTTAAAACTATAATTAAACTGTAAACAACTGTAAATTTAAGCTGTAAATTATAATTCTTATGGTACGAGACAGAGTATCGAAATTTCATGCAGTGACATGCACTTTTTCCTCTGTGTTGATCTGTATGACAATAAAGTTTACTTTGACTTTAAATGGGATTGTGCTCAGGTTTATGAGGTACATAAAAGGCATGAGTTGCTGCAGATGGATTCTCCTAAACCTGCTGTTCCTCCTGTTTTGGCTGCCTTGTTGGATGGATTTTCCAGTGCTTCTAAGACTCCAGACTCAGGCCCCTGCTCCAAAGAAACCTGATAGATTCTATAGGGTGCCTGACGACTGTAAATTTTTGAACGTGTTCTGCTGCTGATCCCTCAGTGGTGTCTGTAGCTTCTGACCAGCCCTCTCAATTGCTTTCTTCTCCCAAGCTACTGCCCTCTGATTAAAGATAGCAGGACCATGGAAAGGCTTGGCTGGAAGGTTTATAACTCTGCTACCTTGGCTTTTAAGGCTGCTTAATTATCAGACCCATATGTCTAGATATTTGTTAGGTTATTTCTGATCTTCCAGACTGAGGGTAAAACTTCTGCCCTTTCTCTGTTAAGGACTTCTTCCCAGGTGGCTCGTCATTCCGTCCAGTATTGTTGTGATGCAGCAGATGCTTCTTCTAGGGTTGCTGCTTTTGGGTCTGTGATGAGGAGGTATTCTTGGTTTCAGCTTCAACCTTTGCCTGATGTTGAGGCTAAGTTGATGGACGATGCCTCTCTTGATAATAAACACTGGTTTGGTAAAGCTGCTGTTGCTACATTCAAATCCCTTCAGGATAAGGGGAAGGCTTTACTGGAGCTTTAACATGTTTGTTTCAACAGTGCCTAAATTTCAGAGAAACTACCCCAATAAGCCAGCCTTTGTTCACAGGCAGTCTCCCCCTTCTCCTAAGGGTAAAAAAGATGCCAAGCGGGCTCCTTCTGCTAAAGCTATTAGGGTTTCTGTGCCTCAGAAGTCTCCATTTCCAGATACACCAGGTGCTATCTGACTGTCCTATTCTTCCCAGCCACTTTCCCCTTTCTCTTCACCCGCCCCTCTCTTCGTGTTTGGCTACAGATTACTCAGAATTCCTGGGTCCTGTCCATGATTCACCAGAGGTATTTCATGGTTTGAGAATCCCTTCCCCTTTTTATGGGTATTCCTTGGCCCCCTCAGGAACAACTCTCCTTTCCAGAGGTGTTTCAGGACCTTTTGACTCAAGTACTATTCAGGAGATGCTTGTGTCCCAAAGGGGGAGAGGTTTTTACTCCAGGATGTTTCTAGTACCCAGAAAAAGAGGGTATTCTGAGACCAATTCTAGATCTCTCTCTCATCTGAAGGTTCCCTCCTTTCAAATGTTGTCCCTTCAGACTTTTTCTCTCTGTTGCTTCCTCAGGCTTGTATGGTGTCTCTGGATCTCAAGGATGCTTATTTCCATATCCGTATCCATCCCCTTTTTTCTGAAGCTTTTACGTTTCTCTGCTTACTGGTATTTTCATTTCACTGCTTTGCACTTTGGCCTTTCTACTGCCCCAATGGTGTTCACCAAATGCCTCGCTCCTGTGATTGCTTTTTGCAGGATTCGGGGGAATCCAAGTATTTCCTTACTTGGATGACCTATTTCAGGCATCTTCTCCAGAGATCCTGTTGAAAAATCTTCACTTTGTCATTTCTCTTCCGCAAAACCTGGGGTTCGCAATAAACTTCAAAAAGTCTTTTCTGTCTCCTTCTCAAGACCATATTTTTCTGGGGTGCAGGATACAGATTGTGCCTATGTTTGCATCCCTGTCTCCTCCCAAGGCCTTAACGCACCTTTCCTTCTTTCAAACTCTTCTTTCTATGGCCTCTGTAACAGCCAGGTAATTTGAGAGCTCTGGGCGTCATGGCATCCACCATCCCTATGCTTCCTCTGGCCAAACTCCCCATGAGAAAGTTTCAGTGGTTTCTGAACTCAGTTTGGCTTCATTATGCGCATCCCCTAGAATTTTGTAGTTCCTGTTCTAGCTTGTCTCATGAAAGAACTTCACTGGTGGATCCAACAGTTGTGCCTAAATCTAGGGCTCCCTTTTCATCCCCCTCTTCCCTCTCGGGAGCTGTTCTTGGACTCTTCAGATGTGGGATGGGGAGCAACTTTTGGCTCCCTAAAGGTGTGGGTGGTGTGGTCACCTCCTCAACAAAGAGCACATCAGTGTCTGAGATGAGAGCTCTTCAGCTGGCTTTTCATCCTCTTTTTCTCCCCAGGACTCCTCAAGGTATTTTACAGACAATACCACCGTGATGTGGTGTATAAACAAATGGGGGGGGGGCAAGATCTTGCCATCTTTGCCATCTTTGCCTGTTGGCACTCCTAGTGTGGGACCTTGCTATCCAGTATCAAGGGACTCTTCTGTTTACATTGCCACGGGTCAAAACATTGTGATGGACACTCTGAGCATGGCCGTAACTCAATCCCATGAATGGATGCTTAACAGGGTTGTGTTGCTGGACAGTTTCTACCAGTGGGGTACTCTTCAAATAGAGCTCTTGTTGCCTCTCCTCTGAACAGACAGCTTCCTCTATTTTGTGCCAGATTCCCATGGCCTCTGGTTTGGAAGGTGGATACCCTGTCTTTTTCTTGGAATTGGATGTTTCTTTACACCTTCCCCTCATTCCAAAAATCCTGTTCAAAATTCAACAGGATGTTCCCAAAATCTTGTGATGCCCTTTTGGCCAAGACAGTATTGGTTCCCTCTTCTGCATTTAGCCAAGGGCAATCACAAGTTACTTCATAGGGTGGACCTACTCGCATAGAACAAGGGATTTCTCATCCATCCTCACCTGTCCACTCTTCAGTTGACACTGTGGGTGGTTAGGTGATGGGATTTTGATTTTGCATAGATGCTTTTTTCTGAGGACGTGCTTAGGGTCCTGTAGGAGGCCAGGAAAACAAATGCTAGGAACTCTCCTTCTCCATAGCGAAGAGGTTTTCTGTTGGTGTCTTTCTTGTAACCTGGTCCACTTTCTGTGGATGTTCCTTTGGTTCTTTCTAATCTGTGTGAATTGCTGAATGCTGGGTTGACTTATCCTTCTTTTAAGGCCCACTTATCAGCTATTTCTAATTGCCTGCCTTTATCTCCTTCTCTAGTGTCTAGATTTGAAGCTTGATTCCTTAAAGGCATCCTACACATTAGGCCTTTCAGGAAACATGCTTTTCCTCACTGGGATCTTAGTTTTAGTTTGGAAAAATTTATTTGGGCTTCTTCTGAGCCTGGAGCCTCAGCTTCCTTGCAACACTTCTTGGAAGACTGTACTTTTGTTGGCCCTTGCTTCCAGACAGGTATCCAAGCTTCAAGCCCTTATGGCTTGTCCTACCTTTTTTTCCCCATAAGAACAGGGTGTCCTTGCATGTTAATCCTTTTATGCTCAAGGTGGTGAATGAGTTGTCCCTTTAATCAGTCTGTTTATTTGCCCACTTTTTTTCCCTTCTCTGCAGTCTGACAGTGAAAAGGGGCTGTACACATTGGATGTGCATAGACAACTCAGATTTTATTTGGATAAGACTAAGACTTAGGAAATCTAATCAGCTGTTTGTTTCCTTTCATCCTAGGGCCTTAGAATTAGCTCTATCCAAGGAAGCCATTTCTTCTTTGATCTCAAAAACTATTTCTTTTTGATATTCTTCTTTAGTGGTAAGAGCCTTATTTTTTCTGTTGTGGCTCATTCTACTACAGCTGTGGCTTCTAGACCTTTTTTTCAAGTGTTTGGATACCATTTCTGTTCATAGGCAGCTATCTGGACTTCTGTGCAAACATTTACCAAGCACTATAATTTGGATAGAATCTCCAGAGCTAGACCTGATTTTGCTAGAGACATCCTTCATGGCTTCCTAGAGGGCTCTGCTGGTCTTGCTCCTCCCAAGTTTCTTCCTGAGCTTTGGCACTGTCCGTAATGTAATGAATGCTGCAACAGTGAAATGGAAGGACATACAGTTGTGTAAAATCTTACCATAATGGTAGATATCCTTCTCTTCACTGTTGCAGTATTCACTCCCTCCTGCCTTCCCCGGTCCTTTGGTCTTTTGAATGTACTGGTTACCTTTTGCCCTTTGACTGGAGTTTGTACTGGGGCTCTCAGCTTTGAGGATGGTATGTCCGGATGTCAACTTTATGCCATATGCTACGAGAGGAGCATATGTGTGACATACTGCATACCTTAAGGCAACTTAAGGCTTTGGTATACTGGCCAGATATCGGGCTGCCCTAGACAGGGGATCCCTAATGTAACGAATACTGCAACAGTGAAGAGAAAGACGTCTACTGTTATGGTAAGATATTACCCAGCTGTACTTTCTGACAACTCTACGTACTACTTGCATCCTTTTGCGACCTTGTACTAGGCTTTATTTTAAGAAGGTACAGTGACATCTCTGAAATCTGTGACCAAGTCAAGGATCCACTAGACATGAGCACTACCCCCCCCAATGCATAAAGGTTGAATACTTCTCATTCAACTGGATAAGTTTGTTATATCAGAACATCACATAATCCCCTTCCCCCGATCCAGTTTTTGATGGGTTCCTATCAGATAACCAAAGACGCATTTTGTCAAATGCGTCTTGGTCGAACTTGAAATGTCAAAAAGGCAAAATGACGAAGTGGCATATAAGCGAATTCCCTGGGAAAGAAGTCGCTTGGCCGCTTTGTCACTTTGCCATTTTTGGCACTGTAGTGTGATCTCTGAGTTGGTATATTTAAGTAGGGGGGCACAGCCCCCCACTTTATGCAATGTTTTAATGTCTTTTTTCGGAACAGCAAATTTTTTTTTTCCCCTGGGGAAAAAAAATCGCTGTTCTGGTAGTTCGATGTCTTGTGAATTAGAACTTTGAACATTGTTATATCCAACTTTAATCATTTGATCGTTCGTTGTTATAATATAGACCCTTTTTGATAGCAGATGTTTCTAATTCTGCTTGGGGAATGTAATTCAGCATGTCTGTATAAGGCAGCAGTGGTCATAACAGGAGGTATCTAAAGATCTATTCACATCACACTAAAAGAATGGACAGCACTTCACAGTACTCTGGTAATCTTTTAGGACATTTTCAGACCACTCATTTACAAACAAAGGTGGATATTTATGCAGTGATGTAACACGTAAAGATAGATGGATCCTTTTGAAATGTAGAAAGGCATTTAGAATCTGGGAGATGGCATTAAAGCTCAGCCTGCCTCTTTTTCGCAGCCCATTCCAGGCTTACAAAATCATTTGTCAGATGGCCCTGCACAGGAAGTTAACATTGCCTCATGATTACACTCTGGATCCACACATTCTTCAGAAAATTGTATAGATGTGGTCTGCTACAAATCAAAACATAAAGTTGGGGCATTTTGTTCTCCCTCTCTCATTTTTTTCCACAGCACAGTGTGAAACTTGATTTCTCCTTCAGATAGGCACAGTACAGTATGAAACTAGGTTTCTCCTTCAGATAGCCACTTATCTGAAGGTGTGCCTTATTTTCTAATTCAGAAGCGGTCTTAAAGGAAGGCAAGACTTGGACAGTTGCAAGATCTTGGCCAGGACAGCCATGGTATTTTCTGACGAGTCTGATTTTAATTCACCCAGCATGACCATTACATCTTCAGAAATCCTTACTGGGTGCGTCCTCATTTGTCAGCATGTAGGCTTTTTTTTTTTTTTTTTTTAAGTATATAGTAACCCCTTTTCACCAGAATTCCTTGTGCATCTTGAAGGAGGCAAAGAGGCCAGATTCCGAAGTGGAATACATTTGTTTCTTAGTCTGTCTCACTAGGTTTGGATCTTTTATATAGTGTAATAATAGTGCAGTAAGCTTGTTATGGAATAAGGTAGCTCATTTATTTGATTCCAGTTTGGCATATTCATGTGTTAAGGTAGTACAGTGATGGCAAACCTATGACACGTGTGTCAAAGGTGACACACCACAATGTTTTGGGTGACACATCAGCATTCACCAACACGTGTTTTTGTTCATTCAATTTCTTTGGTAAGTCAAGAAATAAGTGACCCTGCACGTGTCTATTAAAACTCCCAACAAAAAAGTCATTAATTGATTACTAATTAAAAGTAGAGTATTTTTTATGCACTATTTTAAGCCCAATTATCATTGCCCATATTGTTTTCTCTGTTGTAAGTCACTGATTTTTCTTTTACTTTTCTAATACATAGTAGCACACGATTGGACTGTTTTTTTTTTTTTTTTTAAATAAATGAATATGTAAAGAATTGTTTCTGTTTTGTTTGTGGGGGGGGGGGGGGTGACACCCCAGCAGAGTCAAGATGGCCATTTTCCAAATTTTTGACATGCCGAGGCCAGAAAGTTTGCCCATTACTACATTATTATACCCACTCCTCTGTACCTACTAGATCCTACTCTTCCTTTTCAAAGTCTCAAATAATTATCAACCAACGTCCTTTAGATCCTACCTCCTCTGGTTTCTATAGAAATCAAGCTCCTCTCTGCTTTACTGCATACTATAACTGTAAGGATCCTGTAACAACTTATAGAAATATTATTGCATTTTGAATTGTATCTAATTCACTCTGCTGATAAATGTATCTAAAATATTGTCCCTGTAACTGTATATTTTCTGTATGTATCTGTATGTAATTAATGTTTATTTTTTACTCTGTGGAGCTTTTCTCCCCGGGCCTCCGCTGAAAATGGACATGCATCCAGTCGGACTTTCCCGGTCAACAAATGTAAAATAAAAATAAATAAAATAAAATAAAAATATTACCAGAGGCAAAATTGGTAAATATTTACCTGTTAAGTTCTTCTGTAAGGAGAGTTTATGCTTGAAAAGGTATTTTTCCCCAAGGTGTGTTTTTTTTTATGTTGGTGGAAAGTAACTTTACCTTACTTTCAGCCTGTAGAGATGGTGGAGTCAAAATGTCTTTCCTGAAGAGCACTTTTCCCCGGGTAGCTGTTATGGCTGGTAGAGATGCTTGCCAAAGTGCTCATGTAAACAATCTTAGTTTGGTGATGAAGTTTTGTTACACTAAATCAAGACGAATACACATCCTTCCTTCCATGCTTTTGAGGGTAATCAGCATTGCCTCTAACTCAGTGACTTTACTTTCCAGTACGATTTTTAAGAACTATGTAAATTGTATCTGGTGGGTGAAAGTGTACAGATTATTTGGTATCCTATTAGGAGAACCATTGAAGTTGGGAAGGCTGAGCCTGATGAGTTCATCGGTCTTTAAATATTGGACCTAAAGCTACCTGAATTGGAACTGCTGTGCAAATGACTTTCCCAGACTTTCAGGTGCCTCTCCTTCCTGTAATTCACTGTGTTAATCTCTCTTCTTAGGTCTTTGTTGCTTCTTGAAGAGTGCAGGTTAACTTTGTAAGTGATCTTGGGCTGCATTTTCTATTTTCTTTTTATTAAAATTAGTGAAGATTACTCTAATCAATATTTAGTGATTTGTTGATAATTGTCACCATGTTTCTGCTTGTTTTGTCTTTTTTTCTTAATTTCTTTTCAAAAAACGTCTGATGTTCTGTAGTTCTATCTCACCTTCATTCTTGCACATGGGTTCGGAGCTGTTCCTCAGCTCCAGCTCTGCCTTTTTACAAGCTCAAAGTCTTCTAGTTGGCTCGTGACTAGGTAGGTATCCTATGGTGCACCAGTATTTTTTTTTATTTTATTTATTTTACATTTGTTGACCGGGATAGTCCGACTGGATGCATGTCCATTTTCAGCGGAGGCCTGGGGAGAAAAGCTCCAAGGGTAAGCAGATACAGCATTACATAATACCAGCATTACATATTACAAACAGACTATTTACAGAGATTACATAAGTAAGCAAGTTAAACAAGTTCCACAGGTTGCAGTTAATCCTGAGCGCAAGTCAGGATTAAATTAAATTACACCGTAAACTGGTTAGAAGATTTTTACACATTCTAGAGAGAGTTAGCCAGGCTTGATACATTGACATAGCCAGTTAAGTGACAAATGTTGTTTGAGTCTAGTTTTAAATTGACCTAAGGTGAAAAGTAAGGTAATATCAGCTGGAAGTGAGTTCCAGGATCTACTTACAGAGTTTGCAAAGAGAGAATCACCGGCTGTGTTATTAATTTTGCTAGTCTGAATTAGTAGTTTGTTAGAGGATCGAAGTGGTCTAGGATTGTTATAGGGGGTGATAATATTTTTAAGTGCAGGAGTATTGTCCGGATTATAGAGGATTTTATAGGCCATAATCCGTTGGTTATACTGGATTAGGCTGGGTAGTTCAAGCCACCCAAGCTGATTTAGATTGATGCAATGATGTGCCCTAAAAGGCAGCCCAGTGGCAAACCTGGCAATGTGGTTGTAGCAAATTGAGAGTTTAAGGGCAGTCTTGTTTAAATTCGAGTAGAGGGATGCATACAGAAGGGTTGAAAGAAGGTGAGAGCGAGCTATGGCAATTTTAGCTGGAAGGGTTAGGAAGGCTTTTATTCTGTAAAGTGACCCTAGTTTTTTATTGATGGTTTTGATAGTTTGGTTAACATGTAGGTCAAATTTTAGATTATTGTCTATGATGACACTTAATAGTTTTGTAGAGGGGTCAGGGGAGATTATTGTGCCATCATTTGATTTTATGGTAAAGGTGAAAGCGGTAGACCTACGTGTTGGTGAAAATAACAGCATTTTAGTTTTTTTGGGATTCAGGATCAGACGATGTTCAGAAAGCCAGTTTTCTATCGTATTAAAGGTGGTCTGGGTAGCTGACCATAACTCTACTGGAGATGTGGCTGAGCAAATCAGAGTAGAGTCATCAGCATATTGGATACAGCTGACTTTTGGGATGACAGTATAAAAGTCGTTAATGAAGATGGAGAACAGCAAGGGCCCTAGTATAGAGCCTTGTGGTACTCCAAGGGTGTTAGGTAGAAGGTTAGAGAGTTTGTTCTGCCAGAGGACCGCCTGCTGTCGACCATTCAGGTAGGATTGAAACCATTGAAGGGCTCTAGTATCTAGACAGAATGTTTGCAGTGTGTGGATTAAAAGTTGGTGATCAACCATATCGAATGCCTTGGAAAGATCCAAGAAGAGGGCTGAGGATATACAATTATTGTTGCGATTATGGTTTATGGTGTTGGTAAAGGCTAGGAGGGCTGAAGTAGTGCTGTGATGAGGACGGAAGCCATGCTCAGCGTCTGCCATAAGGTGATTCAGGATTAGGTGGTGCATGAGTTGTCTATGAATACATTTTTCCATAATCTTTGCAAGTGGAGAGAGTATAGCTATTGGCCTATAATTGGAGAATTCAGTAGAGCTGCAGTACAATCTTGTTTGTCAAGTTCGGATATGCTTCTTGGTGGCCAAGTCTAACACATTTTGCTAATTTTCTGACAAAAATTGCTGTTTCTCATATTTACATAGCTTCTGATAACTGTTATTAGAGTTCTTTGGTAGTTTCTTAGTTTTCAAGTTACTATAGTTCTTTCGTGCTAAGTATTTCTGAGAACAGTTGGCTGTTGGCCTTTATCGTTCTGTTGGTATCCTGTGTGCCAGTTAGTTTCTTCACTGAGGGTGTGTGTGTGTGTGTGTGTGTGTGTGTGTGTGTGTGTGTGTGTGTGTGTGTGTGTGTATGTGTATATATATATATATATATATATATATATATATATATATATGTATGTATGTATATATATATATATATATATATATATATGTATATATATATATATATATATATAATGTTTTATACTCCTAGTTTCATATTGTTGACATTACTGTTTGTAGGCGCCTTTTGCTCGTAGTTCAGACTGTGTGAGCATATTTTTATATTTAGGTTCATACTAGGCTATCTGCCCTAGGGCATTTATAAGCCTAGCCAGAGTGTGTATGGCTTTCGCCACCCATTTTAAATTAATTTTGCTATGCCCTTTTTCGAGGTTAGTATACTGTGCCTCTCTAACAGTGACACAGAAGTGATACCCGGGGTAAACCTATGATCTCCCATCCACTCATCAAGATTCCTCTTGAAGAGAGTCAATGAGGGACTCTGCCTAACCAGGACTGGGATTGTATTCCAGAGTGAAGGGAGCCTCTGGGTTATGAATCTGTCCCTCCAGCATGTCCTATTTAATTCAGTGCTGAGGTTTAAGTCCCTCGAGCGCATAGCTCGATGGGATTTGGATTTTCTGAGGTGCAGCATGTCCATTAATTCCGGGTTGGACATGGCTTTATACGTCAGGCACAGATCGCCTCTGAGCAGGCGGTATGCCACTTGAGTAGAGCTGGAGTTTCTTTACCCGGGCAGCATACGGCATCTGTTTGAGCCCCTTGATCCTCTTGGTGAGGTACTTTTGGGGTCTTTCCAGTTGCTGCAGGTGTCTGGTAAGGTACATCCCAAAAGGGGCATTGTACTCAATTATGGGCCTGATGAGGGATGAGTAAAGAGGCACGATGACCTCCCCTGATCTAGATGTGAATCCCTTCATGATTAGGTGCGCTATATAAAATGTTTTTCTAACCACTTTGGCCACGTGGTTGTCAAATGAGAGATTGCTATCAACTTGGGTCCCCAGGTCCCTAATTACTTCTGTACTTAATGGATTACCACCTATGTGGTAATTTGTGGGCACTTTGTTTTTGCCAAAGGGGATGACTGTACACTTTTTTGAGTTTAGCTTGAGGCCATGGCTCTGGCACCAGTTGTCTGTTTCTATGAGGCCCTTTTGGAGGATGCTTGTGTCAGCTGGAGAGTCTGTTATGGCGCCCAGTTTGCAGTCATCTGTGAACTTGGTCAGCCACAGTCCTTCCATGTTGGCCTGTACCACCGAGAAATATATACCGAACAAGAGAGGTCCCAAGACTGAGCCTTGTGGGACGCCACTTGTAACTGGTTTGGAGTCTGACATGGCTCCAGCTATTCTAACCATGTGGGTTCTGTCCTTGAGCCAGTTTGCAACCCATCTAGTGACATAGGGGTTTATATTTAAGCTGGTGAGCTTATCTATAATGCCTGAGTGGGGTATTGTATCGAAGGCTTTTGCGAGGTCCAGGTAGGCTGTGTGGACCACCTTCCCCTTGTCAATGGCCTTGGTGACTGTTTCAAAGAAATCGACCAGGTTTAGGAGGCAGGATCTGCCCTTAACAAAGCCGAACTGGGTAGGATCCAGTGTCTGTAGTTCCCCAATATCTTTATTTATAAGGTCCATGATGATCCTTTCCATAGCTTTGCAGACCAAGCTAGTGAGACTTATGGGGCGATAGTTTCCAGGATCTGTTGAGGCACCACCTTTGTGGAGAGGGACCACTGTTGCTGTACGCCACTCTTTGGGTACATATCCTGTAGTAAGGCTGAGATTGAACAGTAGTTTTAGGTTTGGGTTTAGCTCTTCTTGGAGTTCATGTAGGACGCAGCCCGGGACACCGTCTGGTCCCATTGATGCTGTGTTTCTTGCTTTGGAGAGGGCAGCTTTTACCTGAGCATCTGAGATGTCAGGGGGGCAGCACTCTGCTGGGATAGATATTAGCCATTTTGGTGGGGAGGGGGGGAGAAGTTTGCGCTGAACCTGTCAGCTAGGATGTTGGCAATGTCTGTGGGTTTGGTGTATTTTTTGTCATTTTGGACTAATTCTGAGCATATCTGGGAATTCCCACCCAGGTTCCTAACATAACTAAAGAAAGCCTTGTGATTATCCTTAGTGTCCTGTGCAATTTTTCTCTCGAAGCTGGCCTTAGACGATTTTATGAGTGCCCGTAGTTTTTTTGCTAATACTGATCAGAGATGCCTTCCCTTTTGGGGATATTGCTCTGTCATGTAGTAGCTTCCTCCTTCTATTTATAGTTTGTTTATGGCTGAGGTCCACCAGACAGGATGTCTGCCTTTGGAGGATTGGGTCTTGGTTTTATTTGGGATTGCATGATCCATGCATTCCTGAAGGTGTTCATAGAATGCGTTTATAAAGGATTTTGTGGTCTGGGCCGTATTATCCACAGGCCCGGGGGCTTTGAAGGATTCCACCTCTGTTTTGAGGAGTGTGAAATTTGCTTTAGAGAAGTTTTTCACTGTGGTTTTCTGGACATGGGGTGGGGTCGGGATGTGAATATCCAGTGAGATTAGTTTATGGTCTGATCTTACCAGTGAGGGATACACTTCTGGTCTGGAGCATAGAGTCCCCATGTTGGTGATGATCAGGTCCAGTATGTTTTCCCCTCTTTTGGGAGTGGTAACAAGTTGTTCCATAGCATTTGAGTTTATAAATTCTAGGAACCTTTGGGTTAGGGTGTTGGAGCTAGAGTAATGCTCCCAGTCTATGGTTGGGTAGTTGAAGTCACCCAATATAATGGTGTTTGGAGAGACCTTCATAATTTCCAGTGTTCTCAGGAAGGCCGAGTGGGGTTCCTGGGTTTGGGAGGGTGGTCTGTAGCAGGCTATAAACTGGAAGGCAGTTTTACCCACTGTTAGTTGCACATGGATAGTCTCTGATGCTTTGTGCTGTGCCACCAACCTGGAGGTGTGGGTATCTTTGACTAATATTGATACTCCCCCTCCTTTTGTGGTTCGGTCCAAGTTTTGGGGCCGAAAAGCATGGTATGAGGTATAACCTGGTAGTGCTGGGGTACTCTCGAGAGCCTTGAACCAGGTTTCTGTTAATGCACAGATATCGATGTTCTCCATGCTAAGGAGAGTTTCGAGTGCATGCATCTTGAGGTTTAGACTTCTGGCGTTTAGTAGCATTACTCTTAGTTTCTTATCCCTTGTGATACCTATGGAGGTGGGTTTGTCTTTTGAGCCTTGCTTAAAAAAGGCACTATGGGGCTAGCAAGAGCCTTTGCCAATATCTGAAAGCCCAGGGGTGACAGGTGCAAGCCGTCCCTTGTGAAGCATCGTGGCTTGTCGAGCATGTCATCCCAGGCTGACAGGCATTGGATCCCCTTTGAATGACACCAATACTTAAGCCAATTGTTGAAATTGATAATCTTGTCTTCATACTGTGTTAACATAAATAGATTAAAATAAATACCTTGCTTGCGGGGCTCCGCTTATTGGTTTTTGCAGTTAGAACGGGGGTTTCCTTTACCTTCGTTTTCTTGTTTTGCATTGTTAGACATTGTATTTTTTTCCCTGGTGTGCGTGCGATTCTTTCCTTTCTAGGTCCGTTTCAGTTGGAGGACGAGATTTTCTCTCTTTCTCTACAAGGGCTAGGCCTGTTGGAGGACCTAGTCCTCGTGGTTGTGTCTTGTTGGTACTTTAAGGGCTAGGCCCGTTTAAGTTAGACGACCTAGTCATCCCACTTTCCCTTTCTTCTTTGTGTGCCGTGTGTCTGATTGCAATCTTCTGTGAGATGTCTAAGGAGGTTAAAGATCATAAGCCATTTGGCTTTAAAAAGTGTGTCAAATACTCACAGAAGACGTCCATAATGGATGGACACAGTAAACTTTGTAAGTGATCTTGGGCTGCTTTTTCTTATTTATTTATTAATATTAGTGAAGATTACTCTCATCAGTGTTTAGTGATTGTTGATATTGTCACTTCATGTTTCTGCTTGTTTTGCCTTTTTTCTTGATTTTCTTTTCAGAAAACGTCTTTTCATTTGGTGCTTCTTCCTTCACCATATCTAATCTCTGTTTCCCTTGTTTATTCAATGTTTTTTATTTATCTGTAGTCACTTTTTTGCTGCACAGAAAAATAGGAGTAGATAATTTCTGTTTTAGGGTGTGTATGTTAACTGCAGGCATTTCTAGCATTTCAACAGCTTTTGAAGTTTTCTGTTTGTATAGCTGGTCATTTTTTTAAGTACTGGTTAATTCAATTTTTGTATTGGTGAGCCTTAACAAAACATGAGGTTTCCAGAATAAAGCACCTTCACTGCATAGTTTGCTTGGAGGAGAGCTAAACTTCTACGTTCACAATTTGTGCAGAATTGTCATGTTCCACACTCCCATCAAAGGATAGATGAATTGCAAGTTTACTTGCAGAAGGAATCCTTGTCCGCACAGATTTATGAATCCAAAGGTTATGCAGAGCCCTGTATTGCTTCCTTGAAGCTGTTTGAACCTTCAGTTTCATAGCCAACTGAAGACTCACTTGCTGAAGCCATCAAAAAGAATCCCAAGGTGTCTAAAGTATCTATGTATCTCCTGTAGAGTGTCTGAGGTGGCTTTAGAAAGCATGGCGCATGCCATGAAGAAGGTTTCTGAGTCTAAGTTAAATATCCATTAATTTTGTCAGTGCTGGTTTTGTGCCTAATACATAAGTTGCCATTACGCTGGATGCTAAATCCATGATGCCAAGCCAAGACCCTGCCTCACTTGTGTTTGATCTTAATATAAGAAGCATATGGAGACCTTCATTTGTGCTCTGATCCGATCTGAGAGAGTTGACCTCTACCTCCCAATCCAGGATGTGGCTTCCTCACTGGTTCTCCCCTTTTTGGTATTCGATCCAAAGAGGCTGATATCGATTGGTATGGCATTGTCAGTGCTTCAGCTGTTTGTTGCAGAGATATTGACATTGTTTGGGGTCAGTGGTTTCTATTCTGACATTGTCAGCTTTGACTGTGCAGTCAGTATCATTTATTGTCATTGCCGTCGGTCTTTGAATTGGTTCTTTAGCACTAACTTTAGTCCTTTTGTTTTATGCAGATGTTCTCTGTATTCTCTCCTGACAGCTTATTTGGAAAAGCACTGGAAGTGATGCAGGAAAGAGAAATCTGGACTTCTGACATTTTTTCCTCCCCACAACAGATGCTGCAGAAGGTTTTTGGGTATATTTAACAGTCTTCTTGGATAGTCTTGCCATGTGCTGCCATTTCAAATGGTGTACCAGTGCTGTCTAGGAGAATATAGATAATCTGGCAGTTTGCTTAGAGGATTAAGGAGGAGTTTCCTGTGGTGCAAGGTTTGGTTCCCTCAGCCTCCATTGCCTAAGTATGTGACCCTGAACAAGTCACTTAATCAGACACTGCTCTCAGGCCAAGTCTGAGGAAAGTCTATGAAGATCTGTGCTATACTCTGGCAAACAAATAGTAAATAAAAAATATATGGTGGTTATAGTCCCTAAAATGTGATTGTCATTCACCCTTGCGGGCAATGGAGTTTCTGGTCAAAAATTTCTAAGTGAGATACTTTGCTGAGGAATAATGAAGTTCTATAACACAGCAGAAACCAGTCCAAACACCAGCAGAAAAAAATGATCCAGTAATATTCCAAATAATTTAATGAAGTGCTTTTCGTTATAGTAAGTACCCACTTTGCTGGTTGGTTTACTGTTGTCACATGGTTTTTGAACATGTAATTTAAACGTGGATGTTTGAATTTAATGGTATCTGAAGAAGTTATTGTATTTACTATAACGAAAAGCGCTTCATTAAATTATTTGGATTATTATTGGATCATTTTTTCTGCTTGTGTTTGGACTGGTTTCATTTTTCGTCAGTTTTATATTTTCCTTAGTTTGCTTAGATACTTTGCTGTTGGCAGCTGCTCTAAAGGCACATCTACCTATCAAAACTTGGCTGCCTTTCACCAGATAGGGAGTCCAAGTCAGTGGACCACATAGGGGAATTGAATGTGTGCATCCAGCATGTTCTGTTTGAGAGTGCTTAGTTCCATGACCCACATTATGGAATTTCAAATAGAGGCGTCTGAAATACAGTCTGCATCAGCATGACTAACATGCAAAGGATAAGTTTCTGTCTCTGATAATTTCCAGCCTTATGACACCCTTTTATAATATCACCAAAGATGTCACCTGGGTGATTGAATTTGTCACATCCATGTGCTGCCATGAGTGGCTTCAGCTGGTCAGCTTTACTAAGAATGCCAATGTGACTTATGATTGCTTAGGTTCAGCAGCTGGTGTTTTTCAAGTCAGATGTAAAGGCACATATCGTAGAATGGAGAGAGAAAACAAAAGAAGGTAAAACTGATCTAGCCGTTGGACTAAATTCCAAACTTCTCAATATGTGCTCTGCAAAACACAGCAGAGTTGTCCCCAGATGCGGTTTAGTTGAGAGAATCTGCCACAAAAAAAAGAAAGCAACCTGGAGCAAAGATGAACAAACAGCCAACGTATTTCCCAGAGAGGTCGTTGTTCCTGCAGTAAAAGTCCTTTAGCTGTTTGGCAGCTGCAGTCATCCTGTGGTTAGTCGGTAGCCGCCCTGATGCCTTCCTTGTTTGCCTCTAACTGCCTCTTGAGTTCATTGGCCAGTCTATTCCCCTACCTGTCAGCTTGGAAGTGTAACCATGGACAGGTGGGTGAGGACAGTTCTATTCAGAGACTATAAGACCTATATTCTTTTCATCCCAGGTGCACCATTCCTGTGCTTATCAGATGTTCCACCTCATTAGAAGAAACTGGTGAAAAACAGAGGTAAGAAACCTCAAGAGCAATCCAGAAGGGTCCATCGAGGGACTGGACATTACTTCAGTTTATTTTAGTGCCATAGGACCACAAGCCACTTATTGAAAGTAAGTGGCATGTATGCATTTCACCCCCCCCCCCCCCCAGGAAACCTCCCATGTGATTTGGTGCAGTCAGTCCAATCTTGTCTGACTGAAGGAGAGTGGATGTGCTGTTTGGACCACCAGAATGCCTACTTTCACGTCTAGATTTTGAAGGAGTCTGCAAGGTTTGTGCTTTGCAGTCAGAGCTAGTCATTACCAATCTTGGCATATTCCATTTGGTCTTCCCTTGGCCCACAAGTTGCATACCAAATACTTGTGTGTGGCTGTAATATACTTGCATCTGTAAGAAGCCAAACTGTTCTATATCTGGATGGATGGCTCCTAGCATCCCTTTTCATGCATCACCTAGTGTTGGTCTCTGATCATCCTGTCCCATTTTCCAGGAATAATATTGAATTTGGCAAAATAGTACCTATGGTCTGCAGAGCCTTGACATGTGGTAGCTGCAGTTAGGACACAGTTTTGTTGAAAAAGAGCAAAGTTGTTTCTTCTTTTGCCCAACACAATCACAACAGGCCTCTGTTTCAAGGTGGTTAGTCTCCTGAGAAATCCGAGTCTTATGATCTTCAAAAGCAGATCCTCTGAAGTGACTGATCAACATTTCTTAGAAAGGCATGCATCATTTTTATGTGGTGGATGGACAATGGCAATTTTTCTTTAACAGCACCTTCATCCTACCCTCATCATGGTGACTGTCCAAATGGGTACATCTACCCCTGGGTTGGGAGGTGGGTATTAAAGTGGGTGGCATTTCAAGGTGTCTGGACCTCATTGTAACCTTCTCTCCATATCAGTGTATCGGAGATGAGAGCAGTACTGTTGACCCTCCAAGCATTACAAGGCACTTTCTCAGTGGGAGCTCTTACCATATAGATGGACATTGTAGCAATTGCATGTTGCATCAAAGGGGAACCAGATCCAATCCCTTACAGCAGGAAGCTACGCATATATGGTCATTATCCATGAACTCTTTTCTTGTTGCTGCCCGTATACCTGGGGAGTTCAGTTCCTTGATTTAGTAAGTTAAGCAGATGCCTGCTTCTACCTTATGAATGGCTCCTGGGCATCTTGGTAATAAGATTTTCCAAGGTTTTTGGGCATCTTGGTAGCAAGTAAGATTTTCCAAAAGTGGGAAAAATCTGCTGTGACCCGTTTGCCTCTCTGAACAAGACCAAGTGCAGGAATTTCTTCTCTTATTTTATCACAGAGGAACCCCTTAAGGGACATTCTAGCCAACAAGTGGCCACCTGCCATCTTGTATGTGCCTCCCATTTTTTTTTGACTGTATTCAACCAAAAGGCAAAACTCCACAAAGTCTATCTCTTTTTGTTAGTTCTTATTGATCCCTTCAGATCTGGTTCACTCTTCTGCCTCACCTTTGTGGGCCTTGAAAGCAAAGTCTCCAAAGAACGCTACTAGTTTATCCTTTGACCATATCTTGCCCAGAAGATTGCTACCTGTGGCTTGCCACTTGGAGTCTCTATTTCCAGTAGTTCTTAGTAGTCCTTCCTTGTCTTGTAGAGTGATCAGTGTGCTTCCCAAAAACCCAGCATGAGGAAGACACGGAGCAAATGGATGTGTTTTTTTTTTTTTTTTTTTTGTTTATAGAATGAATTGACTACAGGATCTGAGGAAGGGCGACAGCCTGAAAGTGTTAATCCTGTTTGTTTTTATTTTATGTTTTAGTTCATTTAATTTGTTTATGCTTTTTACCATGGTGGTCTGAGAAGGTTTTGTTCACATTTGATGTTTGTTTTTGTGTGTGCGGTTTAACTTCAAAGATTTGGCTTCTTTTATTCTTTGCTCCTATTCCTTTAGTCCTGGTATATCTCAAAGCCATCTCTAACCTTAACCAAGCCCGTGATTTAAATTGTTTGGGTTTGTTGAAGGTATGCAAGTCTATCCTTGGAGGAAGTACCTCTGTAGGACTTGCTTTGTTTTGGAAACATTTATTCAGGCTCCTTTTTAGCCTGTTAGTGTAGCAGAATTGAAGGTCTTTATTTGGAAGCCATTTTTGGTTGTCATTACTTCACCTAAAAGGATTTCTGAAATTCATGTTCTGTTGGCAGTTTCTCTTAAAGCAAGTCAAGTAACTATGCCTTGGCTTGCAACATATTCTTATCTGTTACAGTAAATTGATTAGTATTGGTATTAAGTGCTCTGAACCAAGTCCATGCGTAAGGATGTCCAGTATTTTTTTTCATGTGTCTGGGTTGTAAAGTATCTTAACTTATCTGTGCTGGATGTCTGAAAGTATTTTTTTTTTAATCCGAACTATTGTTGCTTTACATTGCTAAGGTGGGTAATCTGCTATGGCTTTAGCTGTGTTGGTAGCCTTTTTCAAAAGTGTTGCCCTTTAATATTTATGCAGCAGCTGCATGATCATCCCTTAATATACGGGCAAGTCATTGCAAACTGGATTTCATTTCTAGATCTGCTTTTGGAGCCACCATTATTTGTAGTATGTCCTCCCATGCCCCCCCCCCCCCCCATTTGTAAGAGCTTGTGACTTTGTCCCACAAGTTACTGTGACTGTACTCACTGTAATCAGATTCAAAAGTTGTGTGTTTACCGTAACACTTAACTCTGTAAGAGGTGGGTCAATGTTCCATAACAAATTTGCCCACTCTCCTTCTACATCTTATATTCTTTGGCATGGCTAACCTCCGATCTGCTGATGGAAAGTTGACCAGTGCATTATGTGGATGGGGGGATATTTATCCGCATGGAAAAGTTTAGTTTGTGAAGTGAACCTAAAGCCTGTGGCCGTACTAAGGATAGACCCACTCCTGTAAATTTATGCTAAATAGGTGACCTTCATTAAACTTTCTTCACTCAAAAAAGGGAAATAAGGTCGACTATTTAATAAGCAGACCTTGTCTAAATGGTTGCCCATTTTGTTACCTTTTGTTGATAATTCTAACTTTTCATAGGTTCATAGATTAGTACTAAGCTAACTACCCTTGCGAGCCATTTTAAGCCTAGCCAATTATCCCTTGTGAGACTCTAATCCTGCACCTTGCATTTGTAAGGCCAACACCTTAACCATTAGGCCACCCTCATTTGGCACAACAAGATTGAACTTCACTGTGGAAATGACAGCAGCATATTTCAGAATAGTTTTTGCACAAGACATTTTAGAAGCTGCTATGTAGTGCCCATTGCAGACCTTCATCTAATTACAAGACTGGTGAACAGTCTAGGGGTAGTAACTGTCCACCTCCCCTTGACTATGGGTAGTACTGCTTGGAAATCTCCGTGAGAATGTATTACAGATGCGTAGAAGGATATGTACCGTAACAGTGTGTATGGTCCGTGTAACACTAAAGCTGTCCTTATTCCTTCTCTTTAAGTAATAGTACACTGTTCATTTCTGGGTGTATTTTGTAGGTACTTGCTGTTCTAGTACAATGCTAGTGTTACCTGTTTTGTAGACCAGCAGTTTGCCTCTGCCCCAGTTCTATGTGGGGGAGTATAAAGGACTTTAACAGAATGCTGCACCTAGCAGCACTGGCTGTATACACGTGTCTCAAACACATACGAGGATGCTCTGTTTAACAATGGCACAGAACCAGTTGAGGCTTTCATAGGGAATACATTGCTGCTGATGAAACTCTGACTTCGATTAAGACTCGGATACTATCTCAAATGTTATGATTTTAATGGTCCATTTGACCACTTTTTGATAATGGTATTATGGCAAGTGTAGTTACTCACAATTTTATTATATACGTAATGACTGAAGGCTTGGGATTTTTTGAACATTCTTTGCTATCCTGCAGGAAGGTTTGTCCCAAATAAATAACTGGTGCCAAAATCATGGAGTGAAACCAATTGCCAAAAATGCATTATTGTATCCTTTGGGAAGTCCTCTTTCCCAGGGAACTAGCATATTAATATGCCCTAAAATTTGACTGAGTTGTTTGGGAGCTTTTGTGGACCGTGACCGAACTTTGACTTCACGTTTAACCAGCATGTGTCCACTGTTGTAATAGTCAGTCTGTATTGCATAACTTATAAACAGAGGGATTGTGTCTAGATCTGGGGATGCCATTGTCCCCTTTACTTGGCCCTTTTTAGGCCAGTCATTGAATAGTATGCTCCCTTTGGCATGCATCTGTCCAGACACATGTAACAACTGGAACACCCACAGAGATTCTAAAAGGATACAAACCCTAAAAAAAAAAAAACTGTACATGGACTGACTCTTTATCACTGTGCTCTGTATCATATAGACTGCTAAGAGGCGACCTGTGTCTGGTGTACAAGGCATCCTCCAACCCAATTTTGATGGATTTATGTCACATCAGCAAGTCAAATGGCATCAAGAGTACTCGTGTCTAGGTATATATACCAGTTCTGTAATGTCAACAGAATGGTTTTGAGGGATGTGTGTATATCTGAGGATACCACTGCTCTGGAATAGACGCCCCATCCACATGAAACAAAGTTCATCCGTGTCCATATTCAAATGCAGCTTGGATCTATGGATGGGAAATGGAAAATTTATCCCATAACTGCCCCTGTACTACTAGTGAACAGAGGCAGCTCCGAAATGCTTTATCCCATGCAGGTGTCACATCAAATTATCTTTGGTATGATCCCAGTTGATCTCATTGAGGAAGATATATAATTATCGACCATGGGATGGGTAAGCCCATCTCTAACCAAATAGGATAAGTTAATATGAGCACAAAGAGAAACTGGCTATGCTTAAAATGGCCCACAAGGCCAAGTAGCCAAGTATTTGCCTATGAATATATCTGCTTCTGGTGGAATATGTGACAGAACACTTGAGAAATCCCAAAGGACAACCTGTTTGCTAGCCCTCTGATAATAGAAGGCCATACCCCACCAGTCTGTTCATTGATTCCCTGTCAGACCTTTGCAGTAGAAATATGCATTAGACACTCTAGCTTTCTTCCTTGGCCCGAGACTGATCTAAATAATTCTTTTTGCCTTTTCTTGTCCAGTAATGAGTGCTTGGTCTTGCTCCAGAAATGTTGGCAGGGAACCTTGTCTTTCTCTCCTAACATGCTTGCCTCCATGGTATGAGTGGTGGTCTTCTACTGCTGCTTTAGTGATTGGGTTGTGCTGCATGCTTTTTCCTTCCACCCTTCAGTGTGAAAGTATACACCGTCCATGTCTCGTCAATTAGCACTGTAGTTCCAACCACCCTAGCAACCTTTTTAATGGTAGTCTGAGAAGACTTCCTATTTCTACAACCCTCCTTGTGTTCATTTAATTGGTCTGTGTATGCCCTTCACTCCATGTGTATTGGTAAAATGTGCAGTCCTTTCAATTGGTCAAGACTCTCCTACAAAAGGCCACCCTTCCACTACTAGTAAGCCTTAGTGGATACACTACTCCATGATTGTGCAAATGATGTGCTTAATTTATGTTTGGTAAAAAAAGAAATGGCATTGATATATAATGTAGGTTGGCTGGATTTGTGTACTTTGCTGGGTACCCTCCTTTACAGTACGTCATCCCCATTTTTACTGCCTAGCCAATTTGTGCCATTCTGCTAATTTTTCTTAACGAACTGAACTGCTGCACCTGCTGCTGTTGCATAGTTCATTATCATACCACATATTTTCTTAAGGAATTTTGCCCTTGTAAAAGTCAGATTTTTTAATTCTGTTTCTTTAAACCTTAATTGTGTTCTCTCCTTTTCCTTTGGCTAAGTATGTTTACTTAATATATTCTTAACTGGCTTTCAGAAAGTGTATTCTTGCATTTGATGGTATTTAATGTGCCATAAGCTTTGTTTTGGTTATTTGCAACTCATGTTCAACTGTTTTTAATTGTGGAAGTTGCAAATTAATTGCTAGAACTCAAAATGTTCCAGTTGTAGTCACATAAGAAGAGTTTAAGTGTTGATTACTTGCCTGGAACAGCATATGAGGGGATTGTCTGTATAGTATTTTTGCTTTGGTTCCTTGGACAAATACGACTTACAGGTGACTCATGTTAAGGCTGTTCTAGTAGTGTCAAGTTGTGCATAACTGCTCTTAAAAAGTAAAGAAATGAACAGCACAATAGCACCTCTTAAGGAAGCCTTAATAAGTGAACATGAAACAAAGAAAAGAAAGGCTTCCACCAAAGCAGAAAAAATCTTTAAAAACCCATTCATAGCCTCTAGATGCAAAATTTTGTAATAAGGTATCTTGTTCTTTTAGGAAAACCTCATCATGAGTACAAAGTTTGGAAACTCTAGTCACTTGATTTTCAACAATATTCTGAAAAATATGTCTTGGGTGCAAACTCTTATAGTGTAGCATGTGGTTCCTCCACATTGGTTTTCTATACAAAGTGGTTCCAATCCCTTTATTATTTTTATTCATTAAAATTTTAACGTCCAGGAATTCTATATCGCTTTCTGATGTCTTCACTTCAAATCTTAAAAAGCTGGTTGTATTTGTTAAATAATTAATGAAACCATTCAATTACTGCTTTCCTCCATTCCATAAAAATAGAATGTCATCTACAAATCTGTTGTAAAAGATGATGCAACTCTTCCAATAATTTATTTGTATCCATTTCCCATCGTCTTTCCTACTCGGCTAAAGTTGGAGTTTAGTAAAGATCAGGCAATGACCGTTCGTAATAATAAGGCACAGCCATACTACTCAAAATTATCCAATAGTGTGAACAAAAAACGAAATAATGACCTCAGGTGCATGATGACTTGTAGCACTGATTGTTCCGAGGTGTGTGAAACTATTAAAGTTTTGGCCTATCCTTAATGCTGATAGCAGAATTAGGAAAATAGTTTTGTTTTAAAAATAAGAAGAATTTGGAAGAACCTGATATGTTTTTAAAAAAGAATATTGTCAAAGGGCAAATGATTAGAATGGCAAGAATGATCTCGAGTGATAGTGATTTCATCATAGAAATTAGAAATGTAGAACAGATGTTTCAGGAGAGAGGTTATCCATCAAGAATTATTGGAAATATAACAGAGTATGTTCTTAAAGGTAGAAACAAAAATAGATATGTACCACTCCTTGCTATAAAAAAACAGGGGTTTATTGGATGTATTGGAAGAAAATGGTATTTCCAAAACTAATGATATACAAATAAATGGACAGGAGATTAATAAGAATAGTAACATAAATTATGGTCTGCCCTTCCTTACATTAACCTACCATAAAGGTATGGGGTGGTTGAGAAAATATATAGATGAGACATGGGGGATGTTTGGTGAAATGTATGGTAAAACAAATACATTTCAGAAGAACATAAAATATAGTTATAGGAGGAATAGGAATATAAAGAATATTCTGGAATATTACAAGACCAATAAAACTAGTACAGCTATAGGTGCAAATAGAAAACGTGGAACTTTCAAATGTGGACGGTGTGCCCAGTGTTCCTTCATTGCAGAACAAAAGGATTTGGCATTACCAAGTATAGGAACTACTTTGAAAGCTAAAAATTATAGTAGCTGCTATACTCAGGGTGTGGTTTATTTGGCCTTTTGTAAGGCATGTTCAATATATGTGGGTAAAACTGAGAGACATTTAAGATCCAGGATATATTAACATGTAAGGGGCATCAACAAGCAAAATGTGAATAATGCATTATACAGGCATTTGATGAACTGCAAGGAGGCTAATTTTAAATTCTGGGTATTAGAAGAAGTTGGACACCCGGACAGAGGCGGTGATTGGGAAACAAAGCTAGAATATAAGGAAATGATGTGGCAATTGCGTTTGGATGCAAGTGGAGGGAAAGGACTTAATGACAACGTATCTATTTCTCCTGTTTTAAAAATCTTTGCTGCTGACCCTAAGAGGCCTGTTAAAAGTTAGGAATATACTTATTATTTTTAATGAAGATACATACAGGTACATATAAATATATAAAAATATACATTTTTAGAAAGGTGGATATATTGCATTATATTACATTACTAAATTATTTAATAAATATTTTATCTAGAATTTTTTTTATATATATATATATATATATATATATATATATATATATATATATATATATATATATATATTTTAATAATTTTTTATACACCTTTTTATGGTTTATACAGATGTGTATTTATTCTATTGATATTTATTGATATTTACACTTATGGATGTATGCACGCATATACACAAATGTACACATATGTGTGCATATACTTGTGTGTATACATATATACATGTATACATATTTAATTCTCAGAAGAGTTGGCATTATTGTTTATCATCATTTTGTTATTAGTTTTTTCTGTTCTTAGGGTTTGACATGATATACTGTTTCTTCCTTCTTTTTATAGTATAATATGGCATATTAACAGCAATCTACAATTTATCAATGTATTTATTTATTTATATTTCTAATATATTGTAACATATTTCAATGCATTCATATTTACTCTGACTTTTATACAGCCATTTTTATAGTTTTTGATTTTAATGGCTGTATCCACTGTTCTCCGAATAGAAATTTGTTAATGTACACACAATAGAAAACAGTGTGTATATTACTTTTAGAAGGAAATGTGCATACCAATTAATTTATTGACCAGCCCACTAGTTGATGTATATAAATTGATGTGTTTTGTGGTTCTAATTTATCTCTGAAGAAGTCTCCGAAGGGAGACGAAAGCACTTAGATTTTATTTGTGTGGTGTGTAAATAAATCAATTTATTAATATTTTCGCTGGTGGATTCTATTTTTCTGGATTTGTGTGGGAGGACGACCTTTATTGTTCTCTGAACAGGTTTTTTGGAATTCGTTGTGACATTTTTTTCGTGTTTTGTGGTTACTAAGAACCTGATATGTAACAACAATGGCAAATTTAATAAACAAAAGACAGATGGAAAAAAGCCAATGGGCACTCAAATGTGGTTTCTGCAAAGCATGCAGTTTTATTAACTGTACAAGTAATTTCATATATCCTGTAATGAACAAATGCTTTAAATTCTATGGGTTTGCAAATTGCAGTACCAAGAATGTCATTTATATTGCTACCTGCAACTCATGCTGTGCCTACTATGTAGGAAACACTAACAGAAAATTTAAAGAAAGGGTACTTCGTCATCAATTAGATATTAAAAATAAAATGGAAACTAATGCCCTTTCCGTTCATGTGCACGAGAACTCAGGACATTTCTTCTTATTTATGGTAGTTTCATGTATAAATCTTAATTTACGGGGAGGAGATGTAGTTAACAAAACTGAAAAGGAAGAAATGAAGTGGATCATGAACCTCAGAGCAAATCAGCTGCCAGGGCTTTTGTCAAACCTATGCTAAAAGATAGAAACTTGAACGGGAAATGATATTATGGCCTAAGGAAGGTGTGTGTCATAGACTGTTCTCATTGGCTGGAAGTTCATGGATTTTATTTAAATAGTACTGTGTCAGGTCAGTGTAACGGGATCTGATGAAGGTTTTATAACTGAAAGCGCTTATCCCGTTTGACCTGTAGCTCACCACCAGTTTGTTTTTGTGTGTTTTATTAAAGACTGGGTTTTTAAAGATTTTTTTCTGCTTTGGTGGAAGCCTTTCTTTTATTTGTTGCTCTTAAAAAGTGGTGATTAAGTTTTGCAAGATGACTCTGAACAGTTAGAACAAATGATGCTTGCAATACTTAAAGCATTTTAGAATGTATCTTGATTTAGGGTATAGGTAAGGATATCAAGGGTGCTTAGTTGTGTAGGAGAAATTTGTCTGTAGCCTACATGGTTATGCATATTTGTTGCACTTTATCAGTGTCTTAATTGATTTTTGGGAGTTGTGGTGTAGAATGACCTCTGATTTTAAGTGTTATTTTGAAACTTATGAGGAGCTAGCAGACACTTGCTCTGCCTTCTCGCCGTAATATTGAAACAGTGTAAAATATCCAACCAAATTATTTCAGTTGAATCACTTTCAGATAACAGAGCTTGAAATGGAATTTGTTTCTCTTTACACTCCCAGGAGTATGGGGCTTCATTCTTTAATATAATTAACATGGCAGCTCCATTTTGGAGAAGATCTGTTGTGACCTTCATTCACTTATTGTGGCCTGGAGTTCTGGTAATTTATTTTATTTATTTTATATTTGTTTACCGGGCTAGTCCTACTGGATACATGTCCATTTTCAGTGGAGGCCCGGAAAGAGAAACTCCAAGTTATTAACTTACATTAGTAACAGATACAAATTTAACACAGTGGTACAGTCTTCAGTAAAATCACAAAATCTGTTTACATACATGTATAAACATGGTTGACAAATTAGGAATAGGCAACCAGTAGTTTCACACAGATGCAGATTTTTCTAATAACAAGCTCTTGATAAGCAACTAAGTAAGATCATATACATTTTAGAGACTAGTTGACAAATTTAACTAGGCAAGGTATCCTAATCATTGGGTAGGAGTTGGTCAGGTTATGAGCAGGGACATTGCCAGTGCATTTGAGAGTGTAGCTTGAGACTTTTTTGAACTGGGTTAGAGGGGGTTCGAGAGTGAGTTCAGCAGGTAGAGTGTTCCAAGTTTTGCCTACAGAGTTAGCAAATAGAGTCACCAGCCACGTTTTTGCTTTTGGATGTTTGAACCAGCAGTTTATTGGCAGAACGAAGTGACCTCAGGTTGTTGTAGGGGTTAATGATCTTGTTTAATGCAGGTATCTTATCAGAGTGGTTAAGAACTTTATGGGCGATTTTTATAAGTTGGTTATATTAAGAGTAGACCAGTCCATTCAAGCCAACCTAGTTGAATTAAGTTGAGACAGTGGTGGGTCCTATGAAGCCATACCTGTAGTAAATCTAGCAATATGATTGCAACAGCTAGCGAGTTTGCTAAGAGTGGTTTTATTCAGGTTAGTGAATAGGGGGGAGGCATAAAGAAGGGTAGAAGTGGGAGCGAGCAATAGAAATTCTAGCGAATGGAGTGAGGAAAGGTTTGATCCTACAGAGGGAGCCCAGTCTTTTGTTAATGGTTTTGATAGCTTGATTGACACGGGTATGGTATTTTAGGGTATTGTCAGTTGTGACCCCTAGGAGTTTGGTGTGCACATGACCCCTAGGAGTTTGGTGTGCACATCTGGGGATCAGTGTGCCATTATTGGATTTTATAGTAAAGAATGGTGAGGAAGACTTGCAAGTGGGGGAAAAATAAGCAGCTTAGTTTTGTTGGGGTTTAAAATAAGCTGACTGTTTTCAAACCATTTTTCAACAATATTGAAAGTATTTTGGGTTAATGCCATAAGATCAGCCTGTGACGTGGCTGCACAGATTAAAGTGGAGTCGTCCGCGTATTAAATGCAGGTAGCCTTGGGAGTGACTGTGGGTAGGTCATTGATAAAGACTGAGAAGAGAAGTGGTCCTAGTATGGAGCCTTGGGGAGCATCTAGTGTGATGGGTAGACTGGTGGATAGTGTGTTCTGCCATAGTACTGCTTGTTGTCTTCTGGACAGGTAAGATTGGAGGCATTTTAATTGCATAGTTATTTAGTGAGAGTGTCCTTAGGGTGTGGATAAGTAATTGATGGTTGACCATATCAAATGCCTTGGAGAGATCTAAGAAGAGGGCTGAGGTAAGCTGTTATTGTTTCGGTTGTGGTTAATGGAGTTGGAGAAGGATAGGAGGGTTGAGGTAGTGCTGTGGTTTGGCCTAAAGCCTTTCTGAGAGCTGGCCAGTAATTTATTCTGAGTGAGTAAGTTGCTTATGGACACATTTTTCCATTATTTTGGCCAGTATGACTATTGGTTTTTATTTTGACAGGTCTAGTGAGTTACCTCCTTTAAGGAGAGGAGTAATGCGGGAAACCTTCCAGATGGAGGGGGTGTGTGGCTTTGGTCAAGGTTCAGTTTATAACAGAGAGTGGGTATGCAATGGCATCTGTCGCTTTTTGTAGATATTCTGGTGGAAGGAGGTCGGCTGCTAGAGTAGTGTTTTTAATTTTATTAATTAGAGATCTGATGGTTGATGTAGATGCAGGCCAAAAGTTTAAAGGAGAGTGTGGTAATGGTTGAGGAAGATTCAGGGTTAGAGCAAATGGGAGCCAGTTGGCTAGCTAGTGATCAGATAGTCTCTGTAAAGAAACTGTTAAAGGCATTTACAGTTTCCTCGGGGGATTTTAGGTTACAAGCTGATGGGGTAGGAGTGGAGGATTATCCATGGTGGAGTAGTTTGTTTATTCCTGACGAAAACTTTTGAGGTTTGTTCTTATGTTTTTGTTGAAGGTGGTGATAGAAGTTTCTTTTATCTAGCAATGTAGATTTTTTAGTATCATTCCTTAACTGTCGGAATTTAATTTGGTCAAGTGGGTCTTTTGAGATATGCCATTTGTCCCATGCTTTATTTCTTAGGTTCATAGGTTCATACTAGGCTATCTGCCCTAGGGCATTTATAAGCCTAGCCAGAATGTGTTTGGCTTTCGCCACCCATTTTAAATTTATTTTGCTATGCCCTTTTTCAAGGTTAGTATACTGTGCCTCTGTCTAACAGTGACACAGAAGTGATACCCGGGGTAAACCTACGATCTCCCATCCACTCATCAAGATTCCTCTTGAAGAGAGTCAATGAGGGACTCTGCCTAACCTGGACTGGGATTTTATTCCAGAGTGAAGGGAGCCTCTGGGTTATGAATCTGTCCCTCCAGCATGTCCTATTTATTTCAGTGCTGAGGTTCAAGTCTCTCGAGCGAGTAGCTCGATAGGATTTGGATTTTCTGAGGTGCAGCATGTCCATTAATTCCGGGTTGGACATGGCTTTATCGTCAGGCACAGATCGCCTCTGAACAGGCGGTATGCCACTGAGTAGAGCTGGAGTTTCTTTAACCGGGCAGCATATGGCATCTGTTTGAGCCCTTTGATCCTCTTGGAGAGGTACTTTTGGGGTCTTTCCAGTTGCTGCAGGTGTCTGGTAAGATACATCCCAAAAGGGGCATTGTACTCAATTATGGGCCTGATGAGGGATGAGTAAAGAGGCACGATGACCTCCCCTGATCTAGATGTGAATCCCTTCATGATTAGGTGGGCTATATAAAATGTTTTTCTAACCACTTTGGCCACGTGGTTGTCAAATGAGAGATTGCTATCAACTTGGGTCCCCAGGTCCCTAATTACTTCTTCTGTACTTAATGGATTACCACCTATATGGTAATTTGTGGGCACTTTGTTTTTGCCAAAGGGATGTCTATACACTTTTTGGCATTTAGCTTGAGGCCATGGCTCTGGCACCAGTTGTCTGTTTCTATGAGGCCCTTTTGGAGGATGCTTGTGTCGGCTGGAGAGTCGATTATGGCGCCCAGTTTGCAGTCATCTGCGAACTTGGTCAGCCACAGTCCTTCCGTGTTGGCCTGTACCTCCGAGAAATATATACCGAACAAGAGAGGTCCCAGGACTGAGCCTTGTGGGACACCACTTGTAACTGGTTTAGAGTCTGACATGGCTCCAGCAATTCTAACCATGTGGGTTCTGTCCTTGAGCCAGTTTGCAATCCATCTAGTGACATAGGGGTTTATATTTAAGCTGGTGAGCTTATCTATAATGCCTGAGTGGGGTATTGTATCGAAGGCTTTTGCGAGGTCCAGGTAGGCTGTGTGGACCACCTTCCCCTCGTCAATGGCCTTGGTGACTGTTTCAAAGAAATCAACCAGGTTTAAGAGGCAGGATCTGCCCTTAACAAAGCCGAACTGGGTAGGATCCAGTGTTTGTAGGTCCCCAATATCTTTATTTATGAGGTCCATGATGATCCTTTCCATAGCTTTGCAGACCAAGCTAGTCAGGCTTATGGGGCGATAGGATCCGTTGAGGCACCACCTTTATGGAGAGGGACCACTGTTGCTGTACGCCACTCTTTGGGCACATATCCTGTAGTAAGGCTGAGATTGAACAGTAGATTTATGTTTGGGCTTAGCTCTTCTTGGAGTTCATGTAGGACGCAGCCCAGGACACCATCTGGTCCCATTGATGCTGTGTTTTTTGCTTTGGAGAGGGCGGCTCTTACCTGAGCATCTGAGATGTCAGGGGGGCAGCACTCTGCTGGGATAGATATTTGCCCTTTTGGTGGGGAGGGGGGGGAGAAGTTTGCGCTGAACCTGTCAGCTAGGATGTTGGCAATGTCTGTGGGTTCGGTGTATTTTTTGTCATTTTGGACTAATTCTGAGCATATCTGGGAATTACCACCCAGGTTCCTAACATAACTAAAGAAAGCCTTGTGATTATCCTTAGTGTCCTGTGCAATTTTTCTCTCGAAGCTGGCCTTAGACAATTTTATGTGTGCCCATAGTTTTTTGCTAATACTGATTAGTGATGCCTTCCCTTTTTGGGATTTTGCTCTATCATTTAGTAGCTTCCTCCTTCTATTGTATAGTTTGTTTATGGCTGGGGTCCACCAGACAGGACGTCTGCCTTTGGAGGATTGGGTCTTGGTTTTATTTGGGATCGCATGATCCATGCGTTCCTGAAGGTGTTCATAGAATGCGTTTATAAAGGATTCTGCGGTCTGGGCCGTATTTTCCACAGGCCCGGGGCTTTGAAGGATTCCACCTCAGTTTTGAGGAGTGTGAAATTTGCTTTAGAGAAGTTTTTCACTGTGGTTTTCTGGGCAGGGGTGGGGTCGGGATGTGAATATCCAGTGAGATTAGTTTATGGTCTGATCTTACCAGTGAGGGATACACTTCTGGTCTGGAGCATAGAGTCCCCATGTTGGTGATGATCAGGTCCAGTATGTTTTCCCCTCTTGTGGGAGTGGTAACAAGTTGTTCCATAGCATTTGAGTTTATAAATTCTAGGAACCTTTGGGCTAGGGTGTTGGAGCTAGAGTAATGCTCCCAGTCTATGTTTGGGTAGTTGAAGTCGCCCAATATAATGGTGTTTGGAGAGACCTTTATATTTTCCAGTGTTCTCAGGAAGGCCGAGTGGGGTTCCTGGGTTTGGGAGGGTGGTCTGTAGCAGGCTATAAACTGGAAGGCAGTTTTACCCACTTTTAGTTGCACATGGATAGTCTCTGATGCTTCATGCTTTGCCACCAACCTGGAGGTGTGGGTATCTTTGATGAATATCGATACTCCCCCTCCTTTTGTGGTTCGGTCCAAGTTTTGGGCCGAAAAGCATGGTATGAGGTATAACCTGGTAGTGCTGGGGTGCTCTCGGGAGCCCTGAACCAGGTTTCTGTTACTGCACAGATATCGATGTTCTCCATGCTAAGGAGAGTTTCGAGTGCGTGCATCTTGAGGTTTAGACTTCTGGCGTTGAGTAGCATTACTCTTAGTTTCTTATCCCTTGTGATACCTATGGAGGTGGGTTTGTCTTTTGAGCCTTGCCTAAAAAAGGCACTATGGGAGTAGCAAGAGCCTTTGCCAATATCCGAAAGCCCAGGGGTGACGGGTGCAAGCCGTCCCTAGCGAAGCATCGTGGCTTGTCGAGCATATCATCCCAAGCTGACAGGCATTGGATCCCCTTTGAATGACACCAGTACTTAAGCCAATTGTTGAAATTGATCATCTTGTCTTCATATTGTGGCATCATTCTTGGTGAGGGTAAGATCATACTCAAGGTCAGGGTCATACCGGCCTGGGCTACATGTTCAGAGAGCTCCTTTATGTCTCTTTTCATGTAGTCCAGGGAGGTACGTCTCAGGTCATTCACACCAGCATGGACAATGACTGATGTTTGTACTTGCCTTGGAGTGACCTGAGTGCTTGTGTTATGTGGCGGATCCTAGCGCCTGACAGGCTGCTCACCGTGACCCTCTCCTTGTTCAGCCTGGTGAGGGGGATGTCAGTGTGCCTGACGATAGTCACCTATTCCAAGTGTATCAGGTGTGTTGTTTAGTCTTAAGGGCTGTGACTGTTTGGCACACTGGCTTTGTGAGATATGTGTTGCACGTGTTTTGTTTTGGGGTAGCGGCTGCTTGGGTGTCTGCTTTGGAGGTCTCTGCTGCTTCGGCAGATCTTTATTTAGAGCCTCCGAGTATGTTTTTGTGTGATTATGTGTTTGGTTTGCTGTCGTGGTAGGTCTATGTGAGACTGGAGTTGTAGTGAGTGTGGTTTCCTTCTCCTCCTGACTGGTTATGCCAGTACTGAGTTGAGAGAGCTTAGCCTCCAGTTTGGCTATATGGTTGCATCTCTCACATGTGTTGGAATTTGTTGGGAGGAGGAGAGGGTTGTCTGTGTACATGAGGCAGTTGTAACATTGCCTCAAGATTCCCAGATTCACCAGCTGGACCGGAGAGGAGATTGACAACTGACCTTTGGACATGCTAGAATAATATTGGGAATTCCTTAATAATTGAAAACCAGGGCCAGTGGGGAGTGAGGGTGTAGTGCTTTTAATTTTTAGTGCTGACTTATATAATTGCTTTAGTGAGCAAGTGCCAGGTAACTTAAGTGCAATGTGTTACAGGTAACTTAAATGCAAAAACGACAAACAGTTACTTTCTTTCAAGTGAAACAAGGAAATAAGTACAGTAAGCAATGCAGGTATCACTAGTGATCCACAGAAGCGCTGAGAAGCCGCGTATTAGGTGGAATTAGCGTTCCAGGGAAATAACAAGCAAACAAACAACAAGCATATAAACAAAGGTAGATTCAGCAGGCCTGGATCTAGTCTGTGCTACAGCAAACAAGGTGTACCAATTTCAGTAAGATACAGTTCAAATATTCAGGCACTATAAACCTTTAACCAGAAATTACCAGCTCAGAAGGGCAGAGTCCAGCCTCTTCTCCCACAAGGGTGCAGACCACAAACCTTCTTAATGTAAAATAACTGGCCTGAAGCCCAAGTGCTTAAACCAGAACTAATACACTTTAAGAATAACAGACACTGGGCTCTCAATCGGCAGTTCCCAACTTAGAAGGATGAAAGCTACCTGTCCTGCCACCACAGTGCATGCCACAAACCTTCCTAATGTAAAACAACTGGTCTGAAGCCTAAGTGCTTAATCCAAAAGACTTAGAATGATAGCTACACTTTAATCAAGTTACTACCAAGCAGTAATAAATACAATTGAATACTTTAGAGAATGCCTGGATTAGTGCTCAAGTTACACAAACAAAGCTAGATCCAGCAGGCCCGAATCCAGTCTATGCCACAGCAAACAAGGCGCACCAACTTCAGTAAGAAGCAGTTCAGATATGCATGCACTATAAGCCTTCAACCAGAAATTCCCAGCTCAGAAGGGCAGAGTCCAGCCTCTCCTCCCACAAGAGTGCAGACCACGAACCCTCTTAATGTAAAATAACTGGCCTGAAAGCCCAAGTGCTTAAACCAGAATTAATACACTTTTAGAATAACAGACACTGAGCCCTCAATCAGCAGTTCCCAACCTAGAAGGATGTAAGCTACCTGTTCTGCCACTACAGTGCAGACCACAAACCCTCTCAGTGCAAAACAACTGGTCCGAAGCCCAAGTGTTTAAACCAAAAGGCTTAGAATGAGTTACACCAATCAGTAATAAATACAATTGAGTACTTTTAAGATGATGCAAAAGTAAAAAAGTAGGTAGAAACACAAGTACAGTAAAAGCAGATGAAATTTTTTTTTTTCTCTGAACAAGTGCTGAGATCAAAGAAACAGATTTGAGTGCTGAAACTAGAAAACTGGCTAGTTATAAGAAAAAAACTAAGCTAGAAGGCTTCCCTCCAACACAGAAGGGCTTGGGGGCTCAGAAGCCTACAAATAGTCTATACCACTTAACAGGAAAGGCAGGAAACAAGCTTAAATTTTTTTTTCTGTTTCCCAGATGCTCTCTTTGTACACAGTAGGAGTGCCTGAAATCAGAATATGATCTCACTGCACTCAGTTGAGTGAGCAAATGAGATGGGCCCAGAAGGAGTATCCAAACACAAATTTACAAGAGGGGCAGGCAGTTGCAAGGCCACTAAGATTAACTTGCTATGATTTTGGTTTTGGTTACTTTAGAGAGCCAGGGAGCAGTTTTTGTTTTGGCTCTAAGGGTGCGAACAAGACCATGGGAATCTAGAATAGTAAGGAATTTGGAAGGCTACAGCATCGTTCAGTGGAAGATGCTTTAGGATGGACCAATTGCTTGCTTTGAGTTGGTTCTGAAAATTAGTGATGAAGTTCTTATTGTTTCTAATAGATTTATAGGTAATTTGATGGAGGTTGTCTGCTTTATGCTTGGTGATGATGTAAGTGAGTACGTGGTCATTCATATCCTCTGGGAGAGTACTGGAATTGTACAGCTATGGGTGGTGGTTGATAAGAATCCCAGTCCAGGATACTATCTTTGTTATTGGTTTGGTTTATTCTAGTGGGTGAGGATGAGTTGTGTTATAACCATGAAGGTTTACATGGGTTGTGGGTGATTCAGTGAAAGTTATTCCAATCAATCTTAAAATCACCTAACGCCATAGTTTCATGGTGGTACGTACTGGATAACCATTGTAGGAAGTTCTCCAGTGTGTTTGTATTATTACTTGGGGGGGGGGGGGGTATAAACGCAGACAATGAATATACATTTAATTTTGTTAATTTGTAGTTTGGTAATGAGAGTTTCAGCATTATTGAACAGGGGAGGTTGTTGTGGGGCTAGAGTGACATCTAGTGTATTTTTATATAGTACTGCTACTCCCCCCACCTTTCCTAGACGTGCAATCTAGTCTAAGTATGTTGTACCCTGGTGGGATAACTTCATTGTCTTTAGTTCCCGGTTTTAGCCAGGTTTCTGTAAGACATACATAATGTGTGTTGTGTTTTGCCAGACAGCATTTGTGGATGTTATGGCTATCGTAGAGAGGGTTTTAGATGTGAAAGGGAGGATAGAAACACATGATTGTCAATACCATGTATGTAACATACACCTGTCACCTGAAAGGTGTAAGCATACTGAAAATGTGCCTGAAGAGTTGCTGTGTATTATGCTTACATTTCAGCCTAGGAAGAGTAGTCCATGTAATTGGCCAGTGTCATTGATTTTTTTTTTTTTTTTAAAGTAAACAGGGTGAGCCATCTGGTGAAAATATATCAAGCATACTAGGAGTGGAAAAAACTTACCTGGAATCTGTAGTAAGGAAAATGTATAATTATTCAGTGGTGGTGGGCTAAGTGATGGTCTGTGGTGTTGTAATGCTTCATAGTATCAATGAAGGTGTGTGTGGTGGTGTTGGTGCCATGTGTTAAAAAAAAATTCTGCTTGGTGAAAGGTATTGTAGCCTATGATCTCATTTAGTTCTGTGAATGAGAGTGGCAGTATATAAGGGAAGAGGTCAGCATGTTTTGCTCTGTGACCAAATATGGCAGCACCTCTGCTGTCTACCTTCTGAATCTGGGTTGGAAATTGAAAGGGTCATAAGTAGCAGATCAATGGTTGGTAGCCAAAATGTTACCCCTTGTACTGAGATGTTCAAAGTTGTAGTGCGAGTCCCCTCAGATTATCTATAGTTTCTCCTAGTTATTCTCACTAGAATAATATGCAATTATTGACCATGGGATAGGTAAGGCCAGTTTTAACATCAAATGCAGTAGGTTAATTCAAGCAGCAAAAGTGAAACTGGCTAGGCTTAAAGTGACCCACAAGGGCAGCTAGCCTAGTGCTTACCTATGAATCTGTGTGAGGGAAACATCCCTGGCTTCCTGCATCTGCCATCCAAATGCATTTATTTGTCAGTATACTGTTGGATCAGTCATGGATAGCATTTTCCTCCATTTGAATTATTTATGTAATCCTTTGGTACAGGGTTTACCTTCCTTAAGGATTTGTGGGTAATTTTGTACAACCTTAAGGTCATTAGAGTTAAATGGAGAGAAGTGCGTTTCATTTACCATTGATGTGCAATCCTTGTATACAGCCATTCCTAGTACGTAAGGGATGGAAAGTTTTAGATCATTTTTGAATAATATACCACTTGGAGTAATACTATTAACATCACTTGTATGTTAATGAATCAAGTGTTGAGTAACTTTTTTATATTTAATGTATTCTATTATCAAGGGTGTAGCTATGGAGGCTGATGTAACTTGGTGTTAATGCCAACTTAATTGTGCACTGGTGAGAAAATGAATTACTATCTACAGATGGTTATGAACTTAAGTTTTGTGCCTGATTTGTGGCTGTTTTATTTTTTACTTTGAAAGTTACACATTTTGATTGTTTACTTTTTTTTTTTAATTTCAGTACAAATTTTTAAAATGTAGTTTTGAGGGAATACCTATTGAAGTTTAATTTGTTTGGATGTTGATTATTTCATCAAAGTTTATCTTTGAAAATTCATAGGTTCATAGGTTAGTACTAGGCTAACTGCCCTTGCGAGCCATTTTAAGCCTAGCCAATTATCCCTTGTGAGATTCAAACCCTGCACCCTGTGTTTGTAAGGCAAACACCTTAACAATTAGACCACCCTCCCAACCCTATTTGTTGTTTCATAATGGGACTGTTTGTTCTGTAACAGCAATTGTCCTAAGTTTATTAGAGACAATATTCCAAAGGGGCAATTCATCAAGACTCACCACAGGTAAGATTTTTCTCTCAAAAATATGTTGGGGACATATCTCAAAGCTGGCCACATTTTGGAGGGATATCCTTTAATTTATTTTCAGACCTTTGCTCCGTCTCTCCTAAAACTGAAAATTATTTTGAGAAGCCCTCAGTTAATAGTATCAGCATTAAAACAGTTCCTCTAATTTGGGCCCTTTTCCCTAATTATTTTTTTTCGTAATTCTGAATGCAAAAGTTGAGAGGTATGATTATGAGCATATTTGCTCAGAGACGCTAAAATTTGACTTGTTTAGCTCGCATAGGTCATGACATTTTTGGAAGAAGTGCAGGCTGGTATGCATAGTCTGGGTCTTCGCGTTTCCGTAGCAGTAATCTGCAAAGAATGGCATTACATGGTTATGCAAATCATGTTTTTTAAGATGACTACAAAAATGTAGAGACATTTTATTAACCGTGTCTCTCCATAGCCAACACCCAACATAATTAAGGCATAAGTGATTGGAGTAGAGCTAATATGCAGATAAGAGGAATTGTATGTTTACGTATCAGTAGGAGTCCTAGAGATGAATCTAAAATGACTTAATTTGCATACTAAATGTGTAAATGGACCTGAACTTGCACCAATAAGCAGCAATTTGCCATGAGAATATGGAGTTGAGGGGAAAGGAAAAAAGGAATATGTATTGTCATACATTTGAAAAGGAGGTACAATTACTGACTTAATTTTTTTTTTGTACTGTATTTTAGTGCTTTTACACAGATGGACATTCTATTGAAAGGATTGTGATATGCACAAACTACTGAAGGGGTCATCGGGTGGAATGTTTCATTTTCGTGTCAGTGAAGTGCTTTTGCATACATGGACTGCTGAAGGGGTCGTTGGGAGAAATGTTTTATATTGGATCTCCTTATACTTGAAGCATTTCACATTGGCGTAAATGGCCTTTATGAATCTTGCCTTTGCTACTCTCATTTGTAAACATCAGGGATACTCCTATTGCATTTGCATAAATGACTATGAATACTGGCCACAGGTTTCCAGATCTTGGTAAAAAGTTTCAGCGTTGAGGTAGCTAGCAGGAATTTTGTTTCTTTGTCTTCTAAATTCTTGCATTTTGTATTAATATCTGTGGATAATACACCTATTACTTCTGTTTTAAAAATAATTGAAAATTATGGATAGTTTTGAATTAATTGATATTAATGGTAAACAACCTGTCTGCTTATAAAAAAAGCCAAGCTATAAAAGATTGTTTTTATATATATATATATATATATATATATATATATATATATATATATATATATATATATGAGAGAGAGAGATAATATAGTACATACTGTTATTCTAAAACAAAATGGACATTTTATTGTTACTGAAGTGCTGGTCTCTGTATGCCAAATAGATTTATCACATCATATTATAACTTTATTTGTGAATACTAGGTTCAGTTGTTGTAGCAGTGATTTAGTACATACAGCAATATGTGCATGCTGTGACAGGTATGACTATGAATTGTGGAAAATATTTGATATTAAAACTAAAAAAAAAATGAATTATGTAGTTATATAGCTAAAAATTTAGAGCATAAGAAATGTTTTTTTTTTTTTTGTTTCGATAAAATCTGTAAAGAATTGAGAGAAGGTAATGCTAAAAATAAAGTAGAACAAAAAAGCATTTTTTTTACTGAATACATTATTAACTTACATAAACATATATAAAGTATGCACATCAAAGAAATATTTACATAGTTGAAGCTTAAAGTGGAGAGAATTCCAAAAACAATCATTACAAAACCAACTATTTACATAGGATGTCTATACTTGAAAACTTTGTTTTCTTGAATGTTTCTTTGAATCATCATCATCTTCTTTCGGCTGTTTTCGTTAGGGGTCGCCACAGTGGATCACCTATTTCCATTTCTTCCTGTCCTCTGCATCTTGCTGTGTCACACCAACCACCTGTATGTCCTCCTACCACATCCATAAACCTTATCTTAGGCCTTCCTCTTTTCCTGTTAACTGGTAGCTTCATCCTTAGCATATTTTTCCCAATATACTCAGCATCCCTCCTCAGCACATGTCCAAACCAAATTAATCTTGCCTCTCTGGCTTTGTCTCCAAACCTTCCAACCTTGGCTGATCCTCTAATATACTTATTCCTAATCCTGTCCAACCTCGTCACACCCAGTACAAATCTTAACATCTTTAATTGTGCCACATCCAGCTCAAACTCCTGCCTTTTTGTCAGTGCCACTGTCGCCAACCCATATAACATAGCTGGTCTCACTACCCTCTTGTAGACCTTCCCTTTCACTCTTACAGGTGCTAGTCTGTCACAAATCACTCCTGACAATCTTCTCCACCCACTCCATCCTGCCTGTACTCTCTTCTTCACCTCTCTTCCACACTCACCATTACTCTGAACTATTGACCCCAAGTATTTAAACTCATCCACCTTCGCCACCTGTACTCCTTGCATCCTCACCATTCCTCTATCCTCCCTCTCATTCACACACACATATTCTGTCTTAGTCCTGCTGACCTTCATTCCTCTTCTCTCTAGAGCATATCTCCATCTCTCCAGGGTCTCCTTCACCTGTTCCCTACTCTTACTACAGATCGCAATGTCATCTGCAAACATCATAGTCCATGGGGACTCCTGTCTGATCTCGTCTGTCAACCTGTCCATCACCATTGCAAATAAGAAAGGGCTCTGAGCTGATCCTTGATGTAACCCCATCTCCACCTTAAACGCATCAGTCACTCCCACCGCAGACCTCACCGCTGTCACACTGCCCTCATACATATCCTGTACCACTCTTACATACTTCTCTGACACTCCTGACTTCCTCGTACAATACCACATCTCCTCTCTAGGCACCCTGTCATATGCTTTCTCCAAGTCTACAGAAACACAATGCAACTCCTTCTGACATTCTCTGTACTTCTCCATCAACACTCTCCGAGCAAACATCGCATCTGTAGTGCTCTTTCTTGGCATGAAACCATACTGCTGATCACTAATAATCACGTCCCTTCTTAACCTAGCTTCCACTACTCTTTCCCATAACTTCATGCTGTGACTGATCAGTTTAATCCCTCTGTAGTTACTACAGCTCTGCACATCACCCTTATTCTTAAAAATCTGTACCAAAACACTTTTTCTCCATTCCTCAGGCATTCTGTCACTTTCTAAGATTTCATTAAACAATCTGGTTAAAAACTCCACTGCCATTTCACCTAAACACCTCCATGCTTCCACAGGTATGTCATCTGGGCCAACAGCCTTTCCATTCTTCATTCTCTTCATAGCTATCCTTACTTCCTCCTTGTTAATCCATTGTACTTCATGATTCACTATCCCTACATCATCCAACCTTCTCTCCCTCTCATTCTCTTCATTCATCAACCCCTCAAATTACTCTTTCCTTCTCAACACACTCTCCTCACTTGTGAGTATGTTTCCCTCATTATCCTTTATCACCTTTACCTGCTGCACATCTTTCCTGTCTCATTCCCTCTGTCTAGCCAATCAGTACAGATCCTTGAATGTTTCTTTGAATAAGATTGTAATTTATTATAGTCTTCTGTTTCCAGCACTTGATTTACTTTCTGCCAGGCAATGCTTAAGGAAGTAGGTCATTCTGTTCTTTCCATGATTGTTATCAAGTCCAACTGCAAGACTGATAAAACCATGTCTTGAAATGTTTAAAATTGGGAGGAGTTGCATGTTTCCAGTTCTGTGTAATATTTTCTTTGCAAGAGCAAGGAGAGTCCACAAAATTACATATTTTTGCCTTGGAACCCAAGACAGCACAGGTGTATTCAACAAAGCTAGAGGTTTTGTAAGTTGGACATTATTGGTGAACAGTGCCTGTAACAAATAATTAATACTTTCCAACTATTGTTTCATAGAACATGTATTGCCAGTTGAAATTTACATCTCCAACATCTGTTTTCCTTATATATTAGTTCTAATTTGTGTGGTGTTAAGTATGTTCTATGCATAAATTGCCCTATGAAAAGTTGCCAGTATAGTGATAAAGATGTTAGTTTTGGAGATGTAAGAATTAGTTTTTTATCTTTATCATCTGGCATTTTACCATTAACTATTTCATAGTATTTCCATATATTTTGTTTATTATGAAATGTTGTTTCTTTAATTGATTTGTACAATACTGATAAGTCCTTTCCCATTTGTGGGAAATTCCATCAGCGTTAACTGCTCTATGAACTTGGGAACCTTTTCCCTAACAGATTTCTGCATTATTGCCTGTTGGTTTAAAACTGTCTTAATCCCTGCAATGTTAACCACGTTATTTTTCAAGATTGAACTCGCTAATAATTTGCTTTATCATTATTACTTTATTAGTGTTTATCAACAGATGCCAGTAAATTAGACCATTCTTACCAAGTGTTTTAACTGCTACTGAGTCCTGAGTTATAATATTATTTTGTGTATATGCTATTGGGAGTACGAACCCTGCTTTTATATCTGGATTTTTGTGTACAAGTGCATAAAAGACTTTAGAATATTGATAATGTGTTCAGAATTTATATTTTTGTGTTTCCCTGTTGCCATATATTCTTGTAATAACCAAAGTCAGCTATTCGGTACTATTCCCATATGTTTGTTTATTGTAGCATGAGTGTTTTTTAACCAGATTTTTTTTCATGTACTAATTTCCATTTGGAAGCATATTCTTTGTTTATCCATAGAGAAACTGTTTTTAAAGCTTATGATTGTATATATCCTTCAAAATCTGGTAAGCCTATTCCACCTTCTTCCCATTTGTCAAAATGTCTTAGGGCAACTCTAGGTTTTTTAGGATACCAGAAGAATTTTGTTCTTAACCCTTCAAATTGTTTTAAATATGATTTAGGTGGAGGTAGCGAGCACGCTTGTATAAAATGATTACATTCCTGAAAGTTCTGCATTTTAATTATATATAGTATTTCATCCATGCTTAAGTTCTTTGGTATTATCCAAAATCTCTTTATAGTTTAGTTGCACTGTTGTATGTTTCACTTGTAATTTTAACTCTTAAGTATTTGATTGTATAATTTCTAGATAGGTATTTATATCTTTTTATTTAATGCTTCTTTGTTCATATTTATTAGTAGCATATTGGTTTTATTTTCATTAAATGATAGTCTGGAATTCTTCTTAAACTGTTTTGTTGCCTTCCGTAGTTCTTTTAGTGTGTTATTGTCTTCTTTTAAAGTCAATAAAATGTCGTCTGCAAGTAGTTGAATCTTTAACTCACTGTCAGTATCTAGTTGAATTCCTTGAATGTTTTGGTTTGCAAGTATGAAATTTGCTAATGGTTCTATTAACTAATGCGAATAATAAAGGAGAAAGTAGACAACCCTGTTTTGTATCTTTTGTAATGGTAATGGGCTCTAACAAACAGGATCCTATTTTTATGTACGCCAAAGTTTTATCATAAAGAGACCTTTATTAGTGAGGTAAAATTTGTCGAAAATCCCATACTCCACCAGTGCAAGGCCAAGATAATCCCCAGTTCACAGAATTGAATGCACTGTTAATATCTAAGCAGATGACATTCATTTTATTTTGCTTTGTTTATGAAATCAATAAGGGGCAAAATTCTCTTTATATTTTCCTATGTATTTCTGTTTTTAATGAATCTTGTTTGAACGTTCTCAGTCAGTAACAGAAATATTTGTCTTATTCTGTTTGCATGAACTGTCATAAATATTTTATAATCTATATTTAATAAAGTTATGAGTGTATATGAGGTACACTCATCAGATTTTTTATCTTTTTTTTTCAAAACTGGTGATACTTCAGTGCATTTTCAAGAAGGAGGGCATTTATTACCTTCTTTAACTGATGCAAACACACTTAGTAATAGATTTAATGCATTATTAGATAGTAGTTTAATAGATTTAATGCATTATTAGATAGTAGTTTAAACATCTCTGGTGTCATATTATCATTACCTGGGGCTTTAATTTTAGTTCCTTGATTTGTGCTTTAATTTCTGTCATAGTTGTATCTTTATCTATTATTTTTCTGTGTTCATCTGATAGTCTTGGTCTTAGAAAATTCCTTTATAAAAATATAAGTGCTTCACTCGATTCTACTTTATTTCCTTGACTATTAAGTTTATACACTCTAAAGGCTTTTGAATTCCTTTTTAAGTCTGATACTTTTCTTGTTTTGTCTATGTTGTATATTTCTTTTGTCTGATTTGCCTTTATCATTTTCATCCTGTTAGCTGTTCTTTGTTTTTTTTTTCGGATTCATAGAGTAAGCGCATAGTTTAACCTTCTCTAGATTTCAACTTGTTGAAGTCTTCTAATTCTTTTTCTGAAGCCAAGTTGCCTTTCCGAATATCTAATTTAATTTTGTCCATTTTAGTTTGTAGTTCTGCCAGTTCTTTATTGTTTGTTTTTATACCTTCCCATATAACTATGCTTTCATTGCATCCTATATATAGTCTGCTACCTCGTATGTGAGGTTTAAATCTAAAAATGTTTGCATCTCTGCAGTGTAGCATTGTTTAAACGCTTAAGGTTTGCAATATAGGCTGAAATTCTTATAATTGTAAGTTTTCTCTTATTAAAATCTATTTCAAAGGTTATTGCATTATGGTCTGAGAAGAGGCAGGTGATTGTTTTGACTTTGCTTATTTTTGTGGTAAGATCTTTTGTTATATACACGCGGTCTATTCTGGAAAAGGTGTTAGGTCTATGTGAATAAGTAATGTGTGATTGTCAATGAATCTTGTTCAGCATATGTGCTAATGTCCATTAAGTTATATGAGTCAGTAAACTCTGTAAGTAATTTCAATAGTGGAGATTTCTTGCGTGTGTTTTTACATTTGTGTCCTCTTCTTTCATTATACATTTAAAATCTCCTGCAGTTATTGTATTGCCTTTGGAATGTTGTATTATGTTCTATAAATGTTGTATTATGTTCTATAAATGTTGTTTGGCTGCCCTGACAACCAGTCCTGGTATCCAATAGTTGTTTACCAGGGTATAAGCCACACCATTTATTAATATTGACACTAAACAAAATATTCCTGAATTATCATTGCATGTATGATCTTGGGCATCAAGGTAGTCTTTTTCCATAATATTGCTACACCTCTTTGCTTTGTATTATATTCTGAACTTGCTAGTAATGTGTAATTATGCATATTAATCTTATTAGTATCTTGCTGTATAAGATGTGTTTCTTGTAAAAATACTACTAGCGCTTTACATAGCTTAAGATACCTTTGTAAGCTTCCTCTTTTACAGCTGTTATTTAAGCCACTGACATTGATAGAAATGCATTTCACAGTTGGACTAAATATACCTTTGTATTTAACCATTGCCTTGTTTTTGTGTTTGTACATAACCTTGTATGTGTGCTGAAAACTTTTTACCATTCATTTCATATATGTTAGAAATGCATTGCATAGACATCCATTTAAAAGGTACAAATAAAAAGTGGTTTTCAAAATATAAACAAGCAATCATTGCCTTCATGGGAGAGAATATCCCATCCTTGAATAGGGTTACCATTCAAGTGACCCCTCTTATTCCCATTCAACATCTTCCCTCAGCTTTCCCAACAGCAAATATAACCAAAAGCAACAAATTCTTACTGCTTGTGTGCTGTCAAACTTCAACTATTGAACTGTATAATATTCAGTTAAACATTATTAAAGAGATTGTTATATATTACTGTCCGTAGCTAAATAAAAAGTGTAACCAACTTTAAATACAACATTGTTCTTGTATGTACATCTTATATTTTATCACACTGTATTATTTAATGCCCTTCAACTGACATCTGTTTACAGTGGAACAGTGTCTATTGTATAGCGTCAACATTTTATTTAAACAACGCTTTGTTATCAGTGCATTTATTGCTTCATTTATCTCCATTGTATACATGTATATCCTTTTGCCCATTATGTGTATTTCTAAGTAACCATTTTATTTTGTGTTTCTTGATACCAGATTTAATATACAACTAAGATGTGTGTTAGTTGCAAACCCTATGTGTACACAGTCCAAATAAGTTCATATTTCCTACTGTTAAGACAACAGACCCTTATGAAACTTCATTTGTTTCAGCATTCAGTCAGGTTAATGCAAATATTGTTGTTATAGACTGTAGATTTGAATATATAATAACATTTTGGCTTCTAATGTAATCTATATGTATAAAATAAACAACACTTTTATATAGTACATTCATCTGTTGAGTTGAATTGTTTACATCTTTAGATTTAGGTCTGTTTGTATTCATATTTTAAGCTTTTATAATGTTCGTATTAATAGATAAGTTGTATGCAATTTTTGTGATATTTTATACTTTAGATAGTATCAAGAATTAATATGACTTTATTAAGGCTTCATCTGATTCATGTAATCTCTTAACTTTTCTTGTACCTTGTTTTTTTCTCTAAAGCACAAGAGAATCCTAAGAATTTCATAAATAATATCTGAACTGCCCTTAGTATATTAAACATATCAGTGTTGCTGTATGTCTTGTTTAACAATTGAACTTAATCTATTTATCTTCATAGTTAATGACCAACTGTGGACGGACATCAGACTTGTTCATGTTTGTCACCAGTGTCATTTCTTATTTACCAGTCTTGTTAAGTATGCTGATTCTTACAATGCTGTCATAACATTTCTATCATAGTGGTACTTGCGTATTATCGCAACCAGATTTCCGAAGTGGAAGAATTTGTTATGTTTCTGCAAAACGATGTCTGGTAACCTAAGAAGGGGAGTGCAAACTCTTCGCTACTATTCTCAAGAGTCTTTTTCACTTAGGAAGAGGAATAGTGTGAAAATTCCTTTCCCGACCTATAAATAGGACCGGTGTTTCGCATTCATTGTTAATGTTACAACTCATGAAAGTCAGTTCATTCCCAACAAGACACCTGGCCCCTTCCAAAGCCCTTTACGTCTACACAGTGTCATCTGCGATTGTCAATTTTGGTAGATATGTCTGTGAATCATTCAGCATACCACCTCTTGGTACAACTGTGAGTGGTTCAGATTAACAGGACTATCTGTTAATAACGTTTAACACCTGTAGCGCAGGAGTCCCGCCAGGGAGAAAGGCAGCAGTCCATGAGGGATCACTGTGTCGTTACTTAGTAGTCGTTACAGGCGGCTGTGGTTTGGATGAGTAGTGGCCATGAACAGTTGCATGGTATATTCCTGACCAACTTCCCTTTGCTGAGGTTGTGATCAGGAATGCAAGAATTGTGATGCAGTGTAGCACTGTGCAGTTCATGGAACAAATGAGAGACGCCCCTAGGAGTAGAAAAATTAACCATTGTTTCTCTTCGTGCTTCATACCCACTGTGACCCAGTACTTACTTACTTGTTTACACCGGCCATTACTTCTAAGAGCATGAAGTCCATCAAAAGACACTTGTGTAATAGGTCAGGCACTGGACAAGAGAGATTGACTTCTGATAGGATAGGGACATTTTGTTGCAAGAGTTGCAATTGCTGTCGCTGCATTCATGATAGTAATGAGTTTATACACCCTGAAACTCTGAGTATTTACATTTTTATGTTATGCTGATTTTACCATGAAGAATGTGGTCTATTTGGCAAGGTGTGTTAATGCCCAAAGTTTTATGTGGGCAAAACAAATCGCCCACTTAAGGATAAAATCAGGGGGGCATATTTATTATACATGTATAGAGGATTTGAGGAGTGCCCTAACTAGACATGCACAACAAGCAAGGAATGAACACTGGTTTAAATTTTCGAGTATGCAAGTTGTTTATGCTGATGGGAGGTTGGGTGACAAAAATTTGACGGAGAAGGCAGAACAAAGATGGATCATCTAACTACAAGCGAAGGGCTTTGGGCTGTATGATGCCATCAGTTTGAAACCCTTCATTAAAAATGGGAAGCTAGTGCATTAAACGTATATTCTAGGTTCCATGTGCTTTTTCTGGTCGCTGTGGCAATGATGAGCAATATTTCTCTATTACTGGTGTACTGTATTTGGTATTGAAAGGAAATTAATGTTTTGTTTATTTACTGCTAGACTGATAAGTGTTGGATGACATAAGGTATTTAGATTCATCTCATACACAACATTTGATTTTAAGTGTAGGAGTGTCTGGAATGTTTTGATATGTGCATGTATATAAGCCGTTCCACAATAATTAGTTACCATGACAGCTTATAGTATAATTAATTAATGAGTCACTCTATTTCATTTTAAAAGAATGTGTTAGCATTTTTTAAAGGTCTGAAGAAGCATGGTTGATTCATGTGAAAGCGCTTACTGATTTTTGTCTTTTACTGATTTTGTATTTTTTATTAAAGAAGAGTTTTATTTTTTAGTACTATGTCGTATTTGTTACCATTTATTTTTACTTCAGTCCTTTCTATATAGCACAAAAGCATTGAAGTAAACATTGTTTGTGCAACTGCTTTTGTGCTTTGATTTTGGTTAGAGCATCTGAATTCTTTTCACGGTTTGTTTTGAGTCACTTTTCATTTGTTCCTTTAACTTAAGTGTCATACTTCAGATGCCCTTCTATTTTTTTTTTTCTTATTCACTGTGATAGTTACATTGTGCATACCAATGGGCCATGCGTTCATGACTGTACGTTAGAACATTTATTAAGACTGGTGCAATATCCTAAAGGAAAAGCAAAATGCTGGATAACCTTACTTGATGTGTGAAGAAGTTGGGTGCAAGGCAGAAATGTATTGCAACAGTAAGTGACACTCTGAAGCATGCTCACCGATTCACGATAGATATCGGTGATTGATGTTGCTTTATTTGGCGGAGCTTGCTTTTCTGCGAGATACAGTTATCCCTGATGTGGTATATTTAATTAGTGGAAGTGTCAGAGCTGATGTCCTACTTCAAAATAAACTGAGTGTTGCAGTGAATTTGAAATGATGTGCTAATTTCACCTACCTTTTTGTGATCACACTTGTGTTGGATATTCACATATAGCATTCATGTCTTGAAGCAGTGCTATTTCATTTTACTTGCACAGTTGATGTGAAAGCATGGAAAAGGAGACAACATTTCATAGATGAATAGATCACTGTATGTAGGGGAAGAAACTGCTGGTGTCTGAAACGCCAGTTTATTAAGAAAATAAAAAGTTAATAGTGAATTCGTATTAAATATTAAAGCAATGTTTAGAGTGACCGTTTTCTGAGTTTGCATCTTTGGTATATAATATCTCTGCAGTGTTATTTTAAAAGTGAAACATGTACACAACAACCCCTTTTCAGCTGTTAATAATGCCTCCTATGAGGCAGCCAGTGACCGCAGTGCAGTTGTTGCCTGCAGTTCTTTTTAAAACCAGGCATCTGCTTTGTGATTTTAACTTTTAAAATGAATGCTTGAAGCTCGCTGCCAGTTTGACAGCACAACCCTGGTAGGGCAGTGTGCTGATAGTTGATTGCATGGGCCCTCTTGTCAGCGGAATGTCTCTAAAGCTTTCTTTTAAAGTTTGTGTTATGGCTGCATAAAGATAAAATAATCCAGCAGCCTGGTTTAGATATGTTCTAAATCTAGCTGTTAGATTTTATTTCTGTGTGTGAAATGGGTCCACTTGTATCAATCCACTACGAAAAACAAACAAGTAAATAATAGCATTTAAGAAACATACTTTGTAGTGAAGTTTCACTGACATAGTCTGAGTGATCCTGATGTATTTATTAGATATCACCGCATCCTTCTTGGATGAGTCTATCAGCAAATTGGAGGTGTGCATTTCCGGTCTTGATTTGTAAAAGTTACAAAGAATATCCTGAAGCTGCCACTAGATTGTAAAAGTACAAAAGGTAGAAATGTATGTTTGAGGGTTGTTACCAGCTGTCCTCACAGACTGCTAGCAGTTTGTTACAGAATTCCTTTACTTTTATATGTTTCAGTAGTTTGAAGAGGTTTCCAAAAGTATTGCTGTCTGTGAAGACATTGATGCACTGAACGTGCTTCTGTTTGTTGTCACTTGAGATACTAGTTACTCTGACTTGCTCACAGTTCAGACAACCTTTGTCTAAGACCAGTAGCTTAAATATCTTAAACTGCATGCTGTTGAAACATTTGTGTGTTTTTTTCCTCCTGTAGTCTTGTATGTAAATCTAGTATTTTTTGTTTATCTTTGCAGGAAAGATGAAAAGGAGTATGCTCTCAAACAGATTGAAGGTACAGGGATATCCATGTCTGCCTGCAGAGAAATTGCAGTAAGTCAGGATCACATTATTTAAACGTTGTATGCTGTGCTTGTTCTTTTTAATATTGTTTCAGGCATTGCCCAATTCCTCCGTTTTCTCAGTTTCCACTTCTGCTCCTCATTTGTTTCTGCGTTTCACTATAGTAAGAACACAGTTAAGCATGACATTATCTGGAACATTCTCCAGTAAAAAAAAAAAAAATAATAAATTCATAATATTTCTTTTGAATTGTACTAACCTTGTATCAAGTAGATGACATTTGTGCGAAGAATGAGCTGCTGAAGTTGAAAATTGGTGAGCCACGTGTTTGTGTATGTACAGTGGATGTTGTCATCGTGGCTGTTGATGGGGAGAAATAAGGCGTTGCAGTACAAGCTTGTCGGCCTTAAAACATCTTGTTAGGTTAAGAGAATTTTGAAAGTTTTGTGAGGAGGAGTGCCATCAAAATAAACACATGGGCCAGCACGTCTCAAACTGTTTAATATGGAAAAGATGATGTCCTTCTGTTCATCTGTTGCAGTATTCTTTACATGAGGGAGATGCCTGCCCAGGTGAACCAATGTCAGCCAGTATACCAAAGTATTTAATACTGTAAGGTGCATGGTATGTCCCACATAAGCAGCAATATGATGTAGGCCATAAAGGTGTGACTTACGTGCACACCATCCTCAGAACTTGTTTGCCTCCAGTCAGATCGCCAGTCCCAGACATCGCTGTACGTCCGGAATAGAGTGCTTCTTCTAAAGATAAGTGCCTCGTTGGGGAACCTTTTTTGTGTTTTGCTGCTGTATCCTTATTTGCCTTGAGTTAGTCATCCAGGAAAGCAAAATGTTATTGTGGAAGGCAGATTCCACACAAATAGTCATTCTCAGTGTCTCTCTTGTCTTGGGCTCCATCATGACCATAAGAACTGTTCTGTGTTCTAGTCATTTGATCTCAAGACTCTTCGGAACAGACTTTCCTCCCTCACAATGTATCTAGAGAACCAGCACTTGAAAATGCTTGCCAAAATTGCTGTGGAGGGTTCCTCTGGCTTAACGACCGAGACTGCTGTGAAGTGGAAGGCCAAATAACCTTAAGCCTGAAGCTTCAGCTACACCTCTCCCTGCGGATGTCTTTCCCGAGGCGCATGGTAGCTCGGGGACACATTCTGCCTCGGAACCAGTCTATTTTGTAGGCCGCCTTAGATCTGAATGTCAGCAGTTCCAGAGGGGTCTCACCGGCATCTGGTACGATGCCGGGGTGGGGAGTGGGGGGATCAAGGCTCATTCTTTCAGAAGACCGTAGGGGAACCACACAAATGTTGGTGAGGGAAGTCTATTCAGATGTACTTGAATGCAGGTCTACTTCCGAACCCCTGACTACATCGGGTGGATGTGCCTGCTAAGAAAAAACAAAAGACTAAGCCTCCATCCCTTCCTCAAGACCCCCAGAAAGAGTGGCAAAATTTTGCCTAAGGATTATTCAAGGCCTTCGTATCGTTGAAGCCTGCTGCTGGGTCCCCCTCTCCTCCCTTCTCCTGGCCTACATTGCTGCAAAAAAAAAGTCAAACAGCCTACTTCAGGGGGAATAGCTCTCGTCTAATGACAGTGACTCCCTAGCCTACTCCTCACAAACCCCTTCACCAATAGACTATGCCTCCCCTGAGGAAAAGTCTAATGGGATGGACTTGCCTATGGAGGAAATCTCATTTGGGGAAACTTTCAGAAATGAGGGACCACTTCAAGTGGGACAGCACTCAAATGTTAAATGTTCAGATGATGTACTACGACCTCTTCCAGTTGGAACACGCCCCAGCCCTTCAGCTATCCCATTGGTTACTCCTGCCTTTTTGGATGTCTTTGCTTCCACGTCCCATCAGCCCCTGACCCCTAAGAAGCCGGACAGAGACTGTAAAATCCCAAAAGACTGCAACTTCCTCTTGAAGGCCCCTCTTGCAGACCCCTCAGTCATCTCTGTGGTTTCAGACAAAGCTTCAAGGTCAGTTCCTTTCCACCTCTCTCCTTTCCTCTGATAAAGACAGTAGGCAACTAGAGAGGCTGGAGAAGAAAGTATACACTTCAGCTACCCTAGCCTTTAGGCCTTGGAACTGTCAAACACATGCGACTAAATATTCCCTGGAACTTGTGTCACAACTAGCTAAATTTTTTGACTTGCTTGATTCAGAAAACAAGGCCTTGGCCTCTTCCCTAATTGCTGCATCCTCCCAGGTGGCCCCATCACTCAAAATGCAGCTGTGATGCTGTTGAGGTTACCACTATTGCAGCTGCCTCTGCCTCAGTGTTGAAAAGATTTGCCTGGTTAAGACTTAAATCCCTCCCGGAGGACATTAAGGTGAAGCTCATGGATGCTTCCCTTGACAATTCTGCATTATTTGGTCATGCTTCAGCTGATCTCTTCAAATCACTGCAGGAAAAGAGTAAAGAGTTAAGGGAACTCAAGCACATCCTGGTTTCACCAGTCCCCAAGTATAACAGGAACTACCGTTCCAAGCATGTATTCGTCCACAGGCAAACCTGGCCCTCCCAAGCTAAGCCCTCCAAGGGGAGCAGGAGAGCTCATCACTACTGGGCTCGCTCCTCCTCCCACCCACATAAGCAGCCCTTTCCTGAGAGGGCAGGTTCTTCCGGACTCCTCAGGACTTCCTTGCTCTAACTATTTTCCTGCACTTCTCCCTGTCACTTTCAGCCTAGGAATCCATTACACAAGACACCCCCCCCCCCAAGTCTTGTACATCATAAAACACAGATATTTCATGGCATGGCACATGGTACCTCCCATCGGGAGTATCCCACACCCACCTGCAGAACAGGTACCCCTCCTCCCCCCAGCTATTGGCAGACCTGCTGGAACAGGGAACCATACAATCAGTGCCCACACACCAAAAAGAAACAGGTTTGTACTCCCACATGTTCCTAGTACCCAAAAATGAAGGCCACTGGAGATCCATCCTAGATCTCTCCTTCCTCAGCATCTTCCTGAAGGTGCCTTCCTTCAAAATGCTCACCCTTCAGACCTTGTTTCCCCTGATGCCTCTATAGGCCTTTCTGGCATCCATACATATCAGACACCTACCTGCATATTCTCAGTCAAAGTTCAGGAAATGTGTTCATTTCCCTGTGGCATCATGGTACTTTCTGTTCTCGGCCTTGCTTTTTAATCTGTCTACAGCCCAAAGATTTTCACAAAATGCTTAGCCCCAGTAGTCGCATTCTGCAGACTCCAAGGCATTCAAATTTTCCCTTACCTGGACGACCTGTTCCAGGCAAACACCCCAGAGGAACTGCAGAGAAACCTCACAATCAACTTCAAAAAAATCTGCCCTCACCCGATTGCAAGATCATGTCTTTCTGGGGTGCAGATTACAGACTATGATAGTGTCCCTTCCATCTCAAAAGGCACAGGAGCTCTTCCAGACTTTTCAAACCTCCTTCCCCTGCACCTTTTGTCAGCAAGGCAATGTCACAGGATCCTTGGACTGATGGCTTCCACCATACCTGTGTTGCCTTTGGCAAGGTTTCATATGAGGAAGTTTCAGTGGTTCCTGAAGCTTGTGTGTAAACAACATACCCACCTTCTGGAATTTCAAATTCCACTCCTACCTTGCTTTCAAGAAGGAGCTTCTGTGGTGGATGCAACAAATGGTCCTCAACGTAGGACTTCCCATCCACCCCCTGCCCCAACTCAAGACCAGTACACAGATGCTTCAGATACAGGCTGGGGGGCTTCATTGGGTCCCCATACTGTAGAAGGGCTGTGATCTTGTCAGAAAAAGGATCACATAAATGTAAAAGAGATGAATGCACTGATTCTAGCTCTTCATTTCTTTCGGTCCCTTCTCAACACAAAAATGTAAAAGAGATGAATGCACTGATTCTAGTTCATTTCTTTCGGTCCCTTCTCAACCCAGGCCAGTTGAGGATCTACACAGACAACATGACAGTACTCTGGTATGTGAACAAGTGGGTGGGACCAAATCCTGCCTCCTGTGCAGATTAGCTTTACAGATTTGGAAGCTAGTCCTCCAACTTCAGATTTTTCTGCAGTCTGTGGCAGACACCTTGAGCAGATACACAACACAGGACCATGAATGGATGCTTCTCAGGGATATGTTTCTGGACTTAGTCCACCAGTGGGGTATTTCTCAGACAGACTTGTTTGCCTTCACTCTGAACAGACATCTTCCAAGATTTTGTGCCAGAGAACCTCATTCCCTGGCGTGGAAAGTGGACGCCATATCACTATCCTGGAAAGGGAAGTTTCTTTATGCATTCTCTTCCCTTCTGCTCATTCCAAATCTTAAGCAGGACAAACCAAAAATCTTGCTGGTAACTCCCTATTGGTCAAGACAGCATTGGTCCCCCTTGTCCTGCACCTAGCCAAGGGCAGTCTTCACAGTTTGCCTCACAGAGTGGACCTACTCACACAACACAAGTGTTCCCTCATCCACCCATACTTGGCAACTCTACAGCTGACTCTGTGGGGGATAGAGCCATGATACCTCTTAGACACCTAACCTTAGAGGATGTGTTCAAGTCCTGCAGTTGGCCAGAAAACCCAATACCAGGAAATCTTACTTATCCAAATGGAAAGGACTTTTGATGTGGTGTCTTTCTCGTAACCTGGACCTGCTGAGGGTGGATCTCCCTCTGGTTCTTTCATACCCATGTGAGTTGCTCAATGCCGGCCTAGCTTATTAATTTGTAAAAGCACATCCATCAGCCATTTCTGCATGTCTGCCTCTTACCCCCTTAACTTCTAGATTTGAGGCCAAACAGTTCTTCAAAGGCATCCTCCACATTAGACCTCCCAGGAGGCCTGTGCCCCCTCCCTGAGACCTAATCTTTTGTGTTAGAGAAGCTGACACTCGCACCCTTCAAGCCAGCTTCTTCTAGCTCCTTAAAACACTGCAGCTGGAAAACTGTCTTGTTGATATCCCTAACTTCTGCCAGAAGGGTCTCTGAGCTCCAGGCCCTGATGGGTTCTCTTCCCCTTTTTGATCTTCCACAAAGACATGCTTTCCCTTTACACCAACCCCACCTTTATGCCCAAAGTGGTTAATGAGTTGTCCTTAAACCAGGCTATCCACCTACCAAACTTTTTCCCTTCTCCATAAAATAGTAGTGAGAAGATTTTGCATACACTTAATGTGCATAGACAGTTCACGTTTTACCTTCACAAAACTAAATCTATTAGGAAATCGGACCAGCTGTTTTTCATTCATCCCAGGGCTTTGAGACTACCTGTGTCCAAGCAAATCATTTCTAACTGGATTTCCAAAACCATTACCGTCTGCTATGGCTACCATGGGAAACTCACTCCCTGCTTGGTCAAAGCTCACTCTACCAGAGCAGTGTCCTCCTCTGATGCTTTTCTCAAAGGGCTAGACACCAATTTTATCCTAGAGGTGTCTACCTGGATCTCTGTCCACACCTTTACCAAACATTGTAAGCTGGATTCCATCTCTAGATCTCAGGGCTGTGTTTGCCAGAGCCATTCTTCATGGTGTTCTTGAAAATTCATATGCAAACTCCGCCTCCCTCTCTGCATGAGCTTTGGTACTCCCTCATGTAAAGAATACTGCAACAGAGAAAAGATGGACCTCTATTGTTATGGCAAGTTCTTGCACAACTATTCTTTCTGAAAAGTTGAGGCTGATAGAGCAGTGTCTGTCGTGGAATATAAAAAGGCCCAGTCAAGGCCTGCTGATAGTGGGAATAGCTGTGTAAGAGCTTACCATAATGATAGATGTCCTTGTCTTCTCTGTTGCAGTATTCTGTCCCATCCCCCTTCCCCACTTCTCATGATTCTTGGATGTATCGACTCTCTATTCCTTGGACTGTCTCTTCTCTTCTCCTGTGGCTTCAGTGCTGAGGATGGTGCTCTCTTACATTACCTTTATGGCCTGTGTCCGATAGCTGCCTAAGTGGGATGTACTGCACACCTTACAGTAGTAAAAGACTTTGATATACTGGCCGACATAGGGTCGCCTGGGCAGGCACCTCCCTCATGTAAAGAACACTGCAACAGAGAAGAGAAGGACCTCTATTGTAATGGCAAGTTCTTGCACAACTATTCTTTCTGAAAGGTTGAGGCTTATGGAGCTGTGTCTGTCGTGGAACATAAAAAGGCCCAGTCAAGGCCTGCTGATAGTGGGTGCAGTGAAAAAGGGGTAGTCAAGTGATCATGTTGGAAGACTTTGATAGGGAATAGTTGGTTCTTTTGTAAACCAAAAGAAAACCGAATACTGTTATGATGTGTATTGGTCTCCGTATTATTTCCATCCCTCAAAATAAATGCTCTTGCTTTATTTTCCAAGGTTTATTAAACAGTGATCCTTTTTCCCCAGGTTTAATAGTTTTAGGATAAATTAGTAGCTGGGTTGTAACTCTGGAAGATGGCTGGACAAAGGTCACTTCCTTGAAGTATGAGGAAGAGGTTAAGTCTTGTACCAATTGCATGTACATAACCTGAGCATGCCTGCTGAATGAAGTTATGTAGTAGGCTGTGTTGTCTTTTGCTGTTACAACATGTGCATGTTATGTCATGCGCTATTTAGAGTTTATGTACAGTGGTATTTAAACCATACAGTAATGATGGAGTTTCAGTTGGGGAAAGTCCTTCTTTGTGTACCTTGAGAAGTAAGGCTGGTTGGACTTCGCTTAGCATTTAAAATTTTTTTCTTCCCATTACCAGTAATGCATAGGGCAGACGGACCACCTCCACATCTCTATTAGCGTGCATCAGAGATAGTTGCCCATTTTAAACAGACTCCATGCTTTCTATTTGAAATGTCACCCTTGTGTGTAAAATAATGATGTTTTTATTGGGTCCCTTGTACCTGAAAAAATTGGTCCTACCATTTTGACCAGGTCATGGCTTCACAAATGCTTAAACACCAAGACCTTGTATATTATTCTGTACTGTGTAGGCCATGTAGAACAGAAATAGTATGTTCATAATGAGGTGCAGCAGTCAGAAGTCACCAGCAGATGATTGAGCCTAGTGTTAGGCAATTCCTGGGATCAGTGAGTTACAGTAGGCCATCAGGAACAAGACCGTGGCTTGAACAGTGTGAGAGAGAACTCCCCTTGAGGAAGATGATACTTAATCCTGGGGATGTTTTGCATGAGAAAGTAGTATGTGTTTGATGAAAAACACTTTGGTCCTGAAGTGAGAGGCTGTAGTGCAAGACTACACCGAAGCTGCACACCTTAACAGTTACACTACACCTGAACTGCACACCTTATCAACAGTTTCAAGCTATTAGCACACTAGTTGATGCAGTTGGGGAGTGAAGGGATAGATTCCATCAAGACTGCATGAATTGCCATGGCATCATCCTTAAAGATGTTCAGTTTCAACTGATTAAAACTGAACCAAGAAGGCAAGACTTAAATGAGCTATGTAATGTTTGACTGAAAGCGATTGGGTAGATTATAAGTGATGTATAATGTTTGCAACTGGGAGTGTGTCATTATGGTTTGTGATGTCAGTTGCTTGCAACTAGGATTGTGTCTGTGTGGTTTGCTTTCATTTATATAAATGTGTGATTGCTGATGTAAGTAATGGTTTAATAAAGATGCTTCTTGTTTAAAAAAAAAAAGGGTCAGGAATTCAATTTATGTAATGTTGCTTAGGTTATATGATGTATAGCAATATGTGTGAAGCATAATGTTTAATTTTAACTTAATCCAGTTTGATTACTTTTATATAAATATAAATGTGCCTGTCACCAGTGATAATTCAATAAAGGTGTTTAAAAAATGTATGGCATCAAGGTTGTTGATACAGACATGCCATATCATCTTGTGAGAAGTTATTGATAGCATAGGTATGATATGCCAAGTTTGTCTCCCTAATAAGAGCTCCCAGTGGAAGCATATAGTGAGTATAAGATGGAATTCTATGGTAATCCACATTCCTAGGATAATGATGAAGTATTACTGCTTGAGGAAACCTTTTGAGTATGGCTTGAAGATATGGTGTAATCCACTCTAGTACCATGGAAGTGGTACCACACTGGGCGTGTAAATAATTTAATAAAAATGCCAGTATCTGTAGTCTCGGATGCTGCATACTGCTCCAAGAAGAGCAGTACTAAGTAGTTCTGCCCTTGAGCCATTAAGAGATCTTTGATTACTTGAACAAGAGCTATCTCCATTTTGTGGTGATGTTGAAGTCTGGATTGAGAGGGATCCCTAAGCCCAATGACTGAAATAAGTCTAAAATTATGTGACCTTCTTAGTAACCGTTCCCAAGTGTAGAGATTGGGTGGTAGCTGTCAAAAAGCTTGCCTTTTTCATGTTGAATAGTTGTCCAACAAGGCGTTTTATTTTAAAAGTAAAATGGTACTGAGTTTCACTGCAATGTGTTGCATTCAGTAAGTGAGTGGAGCACATTTCAGGATTCCCAGTTTTTCTTTACTGAAGTGCAACCATGGAGTTGGCATATGTAACTTAGAGGTGAATGGTGGCAGCTATCCCCAAATGGGAGATGCATTCCTTTCTGCAAAAAAGATTTTCTGTATGTTTAGGATTTCAGCTCAACTGTTTTCAAAATTCATCTTTCGAAAAACAATGAGCCAACAGTTGTGCATTTGTAGACTCGTAGGTAAACCCTGTCAAAGATTTCAGGACTGAATGAAGGTTTCTTAAAGATGGGGATAACAAAGGCCTTTTTCAGGACTGACAAATAGCTCAAGCCTTGAAGAAACCAAGTTTTGAAATTTCACCAAATCAAGGACATCAAGACGGGCGTGATCTATTCTTGATTTACAAGGATCCAGCCCACTGATGCTTTTTTTATATATTTGAGGTAAGAGTCCAGAAATATGAAAATCAAGAAAAGATGGAAATGTTTATGGAAGCATTAAATATGTCAAGGTTAGAGGTAGATGAGGCTCAATTACTAATGGTTAGGATATTTAGGAGATGAGATAAAATTTGTGATGTATAACCAATCTACAGGAAAGTCCTCAAGAATAGATGGTATTCCAGTGGAAGTTTTGGAAGTTAGGAGGGAAGAAATTGAAAAAGACCTGGAAGGTTTTGGAAGCTTTTGTTTAACGGTATTTTAAGAAGGGAAGTACCAATGTCCTGGAAGAAAGCAGCGGTAGCTGTAATACCTAAAGAGGGTAAACCTCCATCAGATCCAGCTTCACACAGGCCCATTTCAATACTAAACCATGATTGTAAAGTGTTCATTTATATAATAGCTAAAAGAATGGCAAAAGTAATAGATATGGATCAATGTGGTTTTGTGGTGGGGAGGCAAACATTTGACAACATTAACAGAACATTGGTGATTCATAGGGAAGCAGAATGTATGAAAATACCATTGTTGGTGGTGGGTCTTGATGCAGAGAAAGCATTTGATGAGTAAGCTGGGACTTCATGAGTAGGGCAATGGAAGCATTTGCATTTCCTGAAAAAAATATAAGGTTGATTAAGAGGATATATGAGCAGTCAGAGGCAGAAATTAAAGTGGATGGGGACGTCTCTGATAATTTCTGCTTGAGCAGAGGAACAAGGCAGGGGGAGTCCTCGTTCCCCTTTATTTGCATTATATGTAGAACCATGGGCAAAGAAAATAAGGGAATCAGAAATTCAAGGACACACTTTTGTATGGTAGTCAAGAAAAGCTAGTTTTATTTGCAGATGATATTTTATACCCGACAAAACCAGAAAGAGACATTACAATGTTGTAGAACATTTTGAGACCGTTTCAGATCCTTTTCGGGATACAAAATTAATGAAGCTAAAACAGGTAAAATAGTGGTAAATTATGTACGCACACATGAATATTTATAGGGACATGATAAAATGATGTATTTAGGAGTATAGATTAAAATTTATTCTAGTGTGGCAGCTAAGGATATGTGGGAAAAGACTAAACAAAGGTGAATACAAAAACAGAAAAAATTGAAGCTTTGTGATGTAGATAATCGGATACAAGCAGTTAAAATGTTTTTATTCCTTTTAGTCTTATACACAGGTCAGGCATATTTTTATCAACCAAAGGAGATCTTGTGGATAGCGATTAATGAAGAACTGAATTACTTTATCTGGGACTGGACAATGGAAAGCGTCAAGTGGGATAAGCTGATTCTTCCAATAGAACAGGGCGTGGGTTTACCCAATTTGAAGGGGTTATTTCAGAGCAACACAGTTAAGACTCCTATACATTGCCCAAGCAGAAAACTATATTTCAAAGTGGAAAGGGATGATGATGACACAGGGAGGGGAAGCTCAAGAAACCAGGAGAGACTAGGATTTTGGATGCAGGCTTTTAAGAAGAATAACCGTAATCATACAGAATATTGTATCCATAAAGCAGCAGAAAGTATTCCAACAACTAAGCCAACATGGTATTGAAGAAAGGAGATTTTGCCAATAGGGATGACTGGAATTAGGGATTTAAACAATAGGCAAGAGGAGGCTGGAATTTATTGGAGAAAACTGCCAAGGGTACCAAGGTATTGGGAGCAAATAACTAGAGATGGAAAGGTGATAGAATGGGAAGATGCCAATAATTTATTTGGACTGCAGGTTACATGTTGCCTTCCCTATCATGGATTGATATCAAAAGTACAGATAAAGAAAAAGAAATAGGGGGGAATCCTAAAAAGACCAGCACTGCTAGAGTTTTTAGTAGAATCTAGAACAGAAGCTGCCATTAAAAAAGGAATCATTTAGTAGAGCATATAAAATATTGTACAAGTATAAGAATAAATCCGAGGAGGTTAGGATTTGGAAGAGAAACTGGATAAGTAATTCAGAAAGATACAGTGGGAGGATATATGCATGTTTCCCAAATATGCAACAAAATCTAGAAAATTTAAGATTTTTGCCTGGAAATATTTGCATAGATATTTCTATACCCCAAGTAGACTCCAGAGAATTTTTCCTCAGGCAGACAGCAAGTGTTGGAGGTGTGACTGGCAAGAAAGAGGTAATTGGGAACGTATTTTCTGGGAGTGCGGTGTATTGGTGGACTTAAGGATTCCCTATGGTATGCATTGTTGAAGATGCTGGGTGGGCAGTTTGGTCAGATGAGGTAGATTTTTTTTTTCTGAGCTATGGTACAGAATCTGAATTGCCTAAGCATGGTAAGGCCTTCCTGTGTCTAATAATGATGACTGCCAAAAAAGCAATTGCTACAAAATAGAAATCCTAATCTAAAGTTAAACCAGCTATACTAGAAGTAGTCAGTATAGTACCAGTGATAAAACGACTGGAACTGAAATCTTTAGAAAAGGGTAAGAGCAAACTATGTAGGAAAACATGGGAATTGTGGGAACACTACATACAAGGGAGGAATGAGGTTTAAAAGACGACAGGACTTAAATGAGCTATGTAATGTTTGCCTACAAAAGATTGGGTAGATTATAAGTGATGTATAATGTTTGCAACTGAGTGCATGTCATTATGGTTTGTGGTATAAAATGCTTGGAACTAGGACTGTGTCCGTGTGGTTTTTCATTTATATAAATGTATGATTGCCTGTGTAGTAAGTGATGGTTTAATAAATATTTCTTGCTTAAAATGGCAGGAATTGAATAAATTATTAATGTTGCTTAGTTTATATGATATACTAATATATGTGATATATAATGTTATGCTAATTATTGTTTGATTAATTTTATATGAATGTAAATTTGCCTATGTCACAAGTGATAATTCAATAAAGGTGCTTGAAAAAAAAAAGCAAACTCATCAAACTGGGAATATTGAACAGCATCCAAGAGAAGGGGCAAGGGAGATAAACTATTCTAACTTTCATGTGATCGGTTGGTGGCATCAAGGCCTTTGAATTATTTGAACATTTTGATTGCCCTTGTTCATCCCTAGAATCAAAGTTCTAACCTTTTGCTAGAAAACATGATTGCAGAAGCCTTGTAAAAAAAAAAAAAAAAAAAAAAAAACAAAAGAAAAAAAAACTAGCATTGGGAAGCAGATAAAGCACGTGTAGTGGTGAGACTGGCTAGACTGCATGACTTTTCTGTAATATGGAATAGCACAGCTGGTTGGTTAGCTACTGATGAGATCTGTCTGGACAGGAATACTGCCTTTTTAGAGTATTTGTCTTATATTCATCACAGTGTTCACCAGATAAAGCTTCACTCCATGAACCCGACACATGCCCATGGTGCTTAAACCTGCACACTTTTCAATGCAGGAGGTGACAATCATGGTCGAACAAATAAATACCCTGTGAACATGACTCAAAGCTAAAAAATCAAATGCTGATCTCAACAACCTGTTTGTATGTATTGACCATGACATCCAAGAAGTCCGCACCATTCAGTAGAAGGACCTGAAGTGGAGTGGAAAAAAATATTGGGAAGGATGTGGTTAATGGTTGTAGTCACCATCAGATCAAGATTAGGAGAATTAAATTGTGGGAGCTCCAGGTCAAAGCAGACAAGGAAGTAGTTGTACAAAGAATCTTGCTGAATCAGCAGAGCTGATGAGTTCAATGAAGATAGTCTTGAATATGACCCATTCTAGGAGTTGTGGAGGTAATGACTTGCGCAAAGCCATAGCCTTTTATAATGCATCTAAATTAGTCATCAACTGAAATATTGAATCCACCAGTAACTACTAGGTGATGGTGACCCAAGACAGAGTCAACTAGGAAGACCATGCACAAGCTCATGGAGAGTAGATGTAGAGGTCTGCACTTTGCTCCTGCAGCTAGGACATGCTCATAGGTGTTGGTCTCCTTAGAGGAAGCCTGTGTCAGCCCAAGCCCAGGGCTACTAATTATAGCACTGTCACCCCCCCCCCCCCCCCCAACTTGCACTTTAGAGAACACTATCACTGAGAAACCAGAAGGGATGGCTGAAGTTAGATAATGGCTGAAGTTCTTGTCTAGCCAATTCTGTGCGATAAAGGCAAAGTACCACAGCAAGTCTGACATAATTCCTGATTTATTGCAGTTTGACCTTTTAGTGTAAAGTGCCCTGAGAAGGTGGTAGCAGAATACGGGTCCAGATACCTGATGCTTATTGAAAAGTGGGGCTGTAAATTTTTCTCCCCATGAAAGTAATGAAGTTTGACACACAAGGGGCATGCACATAGAAGTCCATATTGGGCAAACACTCTGGCTTCCACAGTGCTTGTTTAGAAGGTGCAAGCACCTCCACATTTGAAAAATAGTTGAATGTAGGTGGGGATAGACAGAGTGATGTAAACTAAGTTAAAAAAAAATAGTGACTACATCCAGTACAAACTAGAGTGGGCAATGCCATTATTCATACTGTACTAAACATTATAGTACTGAACTAAATACAATAAAATCAGTGTTAAAACAAAGTAATAGGTCAAAGCAGAACACATGATTAAACCAGTTTATAATGAAATGATATAACTTACCTGTGCAAAACCAGCATCAAAGCTGGCTCTCTGTAGTGGACCGTCTTACAAGTTTAATGCTTGGTTCAACTTGCAGTCTGGGGGAAGTGTGTGTAAAAGAAAGAGGAGTGCTAATTTAAAGTAAGTGCTTAGAAACCATTACTTTTCTAATTCTGATTCTGTAGCAGCAGAAAGTTTTGCTAGAAAACCTGTCAATCACAGCAGGAGAAGGGGCAGAAGGGATGGTGGAAACATGCATATCATAGAAGGATTCAGTAGCATTTTGGCATCCATATAATTTTTGAAAATGAAGCTCTGATGTTAACGATTTAACATTAAATTAAACAACACTCATGGATAAAGATCCAAGTGAGATAGCAAACTCTTTTAATTCTTTTTTTACTGAGACTATCCAGTCCCTTGCCAGTCAGCTTACCTCTTCCCCCGCAGCCGCAACCACCCCCAAGGTTCCTAATCAACCTGCCTTCAACTTAGCACCCACCTCTACCTTCTATATCCGTACCCTTCTAAAAAAACTCAAACCAACCACCCTAGCAGCTGACCTACTTCCGGCAAAATACTTGCAAATAGCAGCTGATGCCATTGCTTACCCTGTATCTATCCTTATTAACCGTTCTATCTCTGAAGCCTCTATTCCCACTATTTGGAAAATCTCCTATATCATTCCTCTCCACAAAGGAGGTCCCTCCACTGATACATCTAATTATAGACCCATCGCAATTCTGTCCCCGCTATCCAAAATTATGGAACGCTGCATTCACAAGCAACTTATTACCCACCTTACCCATAATAATCTACTATCTAACTCCCAACACGGCTTTCCGCATCATAGCACCACCACTGCTCTCCTCTCCTTTGTTGACTCAATCAACTGCAACCGAATAACAAATTAATTTCCTCTGCTCTTTCTTGACCTATCAAAAGCCTTTGATATGGTTAACCATAAACAACTTCTCCTCACACTGGAAACCTTCAATCTTAGCAAATCCACCATAAGTTGGTTCAACGCATACCTCTCTGGTAGAAAACAAGCGGTACAGTGGCAAAATATGATTTCAGACCTTCTCCCCACCAATATCGGTGTCCCTCAAGGATCTATCCTCGGTCCCCTTCTTTTCTCTCTCTTCATTAACGGTTTACACTCAGTCCTTCCCAATACCACCTGCATCCAATATGCAGATGACTCTACCCTTATTTGTTCTGACGTCTCTCTCACCAACCTTCATGCTACTACCCAAATCTGCTTCTCATTAGTTGAAAAATGGTTCTCAGACCTAAAACTCCTACTCAACCCAACCAAAACCAAATTACTTTTATTCTTCCCTTCTCCAGCAATACCTCCCAGTCTACAATTTCCCAGCACCCAAACCCCTACCTTTGCTGTCTCTGCTAACAATGGCACCAAAATCTTTCCAGTCTCCCACACCAAACTACTAGGGGTGACAATAGACCACAAACTTAGATTTGACATGCACGTGAATCTCACCATTAAAACACTTAACAAGAAACTCGGGTCAATGTACAGGATTAAGAAATTCTTAACCCCTCACACCAAGCTAACCATTGCCCGAACTCATCTCCTCTCTACCCTCCTATATGCCTCCCCTATATTCTCCTTCCTTCATAAAAAAGAGCTTAATAAACTATCCACTGCCTATCACCACATAGCTAGATTTATCACAGGTATGCCCTACCGTACCCACCATTGCCTAAACCTAAGAACACTAGGATGGTTAGAATTGCCTAATGTTCTGAAACTCAACCAGCTTACGGAGGCATTCAAAATCATTAAACACCCTGACAAAACTCCCTCTCTTAATAACATTCTTACCTCCTATTCAAATCTGTCGTCCCTCAGGTCATCCAAAAGTAGTCAAGTATTGACCATCAAACCCAACAACTCAGGAGGGGAAGCTCTCTATGCCAACTCCATTGGCAAGACATGGAATGCCCTTCCAAGCAACCTTAGACAAATGACCACTCTGGACCAGTTTAAAATTCACCTCCAAGCGTTTCTAAAAACCCAATGGTTATGCCCATGCCCTAACCCCGACTAATATCACATGCCCTTGACCCCAAACGGCCTAGCCTAGCCACTTCGTAACCCAATTCAAATGGGAGCACCTTATAACCTTTACAATCCATCTAACCAACTCCTTTTTTTTCCCCAGGATTACATCTTTTTTATTACTTACTGTTCTTATCCAATATTAGAAGTGTACTCAACATATTGTACTAAATGTCTAATTTCTATTGTATTGTTTGGAATATGTGCTCTTGTACCACTGTTCTTTGGAGCTTTTCTAATATTAGAAGTGTATTCAACATATTATACTAAATGTCTAATTTCCATTGTATTGTTTGTAATATGTGCTCTTGTACCTCTGTTCTTTGGAGCTTTTCTCCCCGGGCCTCCACTGAAAACGGATATGTATCCAGCTGGACTATCCCGGTCAACAAATGTAAAATAAATAAATAATAAATAAATAAATGCTTCCAGTATTGTTTTAAGTGAAGCTGATCAGTATTTGTTGAATAAAGGTTTAACTTTTGTTTATAGCACATTTATTAATGAATATGATATGGTGAAGGATTTACATTTTTTGTTGGGTAGTGAATAGGAAATTATGGTATCTTATTAAAGGCAGACATCGTCAAGTACAGATGAATTGTGGCTTTTTAATGATCAGTTCAGATTTCAGAAATGCACTTTCATCCCGCCCCATACCAAACCTTGGTAAGACCACCTGAACTTCTTCATTATGGACTCGAGTTAAAAAAAAAAAAAAAAAAAAAAAAAAAGTGTGTGTGTATATATATATATATATGTATGTGTATATGTGTGTGTATGTATGTATGTATGTATATATATATATATGTGTGTGTGTGTGTATATACAGTGAATATAAAAAGTTTACACACCCCTGTTACAATGCCAGTTTTTTGTGTTATAACAAAAATAAGACCATAATAAATCATCTCAAAACTTTTCCCACCTTTAATGTGACCTATAACGTGTACAATTCAATGAATCCGTTGGGGGGGGTATAAAAAATAAAATAAAGTACAATACGCTGGTTGCACAAGTGTGCACACCCTTAAACTAATACTTTGTTGAAGCACTTTTGATTTAATTACAGCATTCAGCCTTCTTTGGTAGGTGTCTGTCAGCATGGCACAGCTTGACTTTGCAATATAAACGTACCTTTTGGAATTGTGGCCATAAATTTCAACCCTGGTCTCAACAGACCACAACACATTTTCCCCCAAGCTTTTTGGAGACTTTATGTATTGTTTTGCAAATTTTAGCTGGGCCTGGATGTTCTTCTGTGTAAGAAAAGGCTTCCATCTTGCAACCCTACCCCATAGTCCAGACATATGGAGAATATGGGAGATTGTCATATGTAGTACACAACCAGTACTTGCCAGAAATTCCTGCAGCTGCTTCAGTGTTGCTGTAGGTCTCTTGGCAGCCTCCCTGACCAGTTTTCATTTTGTCTTTTCATGAATTTTGGAGGGACATCCAGTTCTTTGCAACGTCCCTATTATCCCATATTTTCTCCACGTTTTGATGACTGTCTTCACTGTACTCCATGGTATATCCATTGCTGTGGAATTTTTTTTGTTCCCTTCTCCTGTCTGATACCTTTCAGCAATGATATCCCTTTGATGCTTAGTGAGCACTCTGCGAACCATGGCTTTTGCTGTAGCAGGCAACTGAGTAAATGTCAGGAAAATCCCACTAGGACAGCTGAACTTTATTTGGGGTTAATCAGAGTCTCTAATTGATGGCAGGTGTGTACCCAAGGAGATTGAATGCTGCAATTAAATCAAAAGGTGCTTCAACAAAGTGTTAGTTTAAGGGTGTGCACACACAACAAAGTATATGTATGTGTATGTATTTATGAAGGTAAGAGCATGAAACTGGATTTACAGCTGTCAGAAATTTAAAAACACAGAATGAAGCAACCAATTACACAGGCTGAGAAGGGGTGGGGTTGTGATTTGGGACAGCTTTATTGTATGATGGTGAGGTTTTGAAGCAATTAATAATACTGATGGGTTTTGTATGATGTTGCCTGGTGCTCTCAGCATTAAATTTAAAGAACAGACATGTTTAAAATTTTCATTGGAACATGATGTAATTTCTCCCACATTAATGCACAAATTAATTGAGAGACCATAAACCTCCAATTTTTGTATTTTGACTAAGGTATGCAGATGTTTGTATTGCCCTCCTGGGACTCTCCTGTTTCATAAAGGGGTTCCCTTACTTGACCCCTTTCTGAATTTTTGGCAAATGCTTGAAACCTATCACTTTGTTTTTACATTTAATATTTGAAATGAATGTTGATTGGCAATGGTACCTTTGTACAATGGATGCGAGTTATTTATGTACATCTGTTCCTTATGAGGTCGTTTTTAAAGGCCTTATGATACCAGCTAAGTTTTTCAGGTTTATTTTGTATGGATCTGAATCATTTTTTATTTTAAGTTGAACTTACCGAACTGGTTCTAAGAGTGTTTTCTGTTTTTAAGGGTGACTGTTATTTACAACTGAAGGGTGTGGTGATGGGGCAGCTTTTACCCCATCTATGCAGGCTTTTTTTTTTCTTTAAGTATTTATATACAGTGCAATGAAAGTGTTTGCCCCTTCCTGATTTCTTATTTTTTTTGCATGTTTGTCACACTTAAATGTTTCAGATCATCCAACAAATTTAAATATTAGACAAAGATAACCCAAGTAAACACAAAATGCAGTTTTTAAGTGAGTGTTTATTAAGAAAAAAAAATATCTAAACCTATGTGGCCCTATGTGAAAAGTAATTGCCACCCTTGTTAAATCATGAAGTAATTGTGGTTAATCACATTATTGGGAAAGCTGATTTCAGTTTTACTAGCCACACCCAGGGCTGATTACTGCCAGACCTGTTGAATCAAGAGATTACTTAAGTAGAACCTGTCAGACAAAGTGAAGTAGGCCAAAAGATCCCAAAAAGGAAGACCTCATGCCACGATCTAAAATTCTGAAACAGATGAGAAACAAAGTAATTGACATTTATTAGTCTGGAAAAGGTTACAAAGCCGTTTCTAAAGCTTTGGGACTCCAGCAAACCACGGTGACAGCTATTATGCACAAATGGAGAAAACATGGAACACGGTGGTGAACCTTCCCAGGAGTGGCTAGCCTACAACAATTACCCCCAAGAGTGCACCGATGACTCATCCCATAGGTCACAAAAGAACCCAGAACAATATCTAAAGAACTGCAGGCCTCACTTGCCTCAGTTAAGGTCCGTGTTCATGACTCATCCATAAGAAAGACTGGGCAAAAATGGCATGCATGGCAGAGTTCCAAGGTGAAAATCACTGCTGACCAAAAGGAACATAAAGGCTTGTCTCACTTTTGCCAGAAAACATCTTGATGATCCCCAAGACTTTTGGGAAAATATTCTGTGGACTAATGAAACAAAAGTAGAACTTTTTTGGGAGGTGTGTGTCCCGTTACATCTGGCATAAAAGTACCACAACATTTCAGAAAAAGAACATCATGCCAACAGTCAAACGTGGTGGTAGCATGATGGTCTGGGGCTGCTTTGCTGCTTCTGGACCTGGACGACTTGCTGTGGTTGATGGAGCCATGAATTCTGCTTGCCACCAAAAAATCCTGAAGGAGAATGTCCAGCCATCAGTTCGTGACCTCAAGCTGAAGCGCACTTGGGTTCTGCAGCAGGACAATGAACCAAAACACACCAGCAAGAGCACCTCTGAATGTCTTAAAAAAAAAAAAAAAATATATGGTTTTGGAGTGGCCTAGTCAAAGTCCGGACTTGAATCCAATTGAGATGCTCTGGCATGACCTTAAAAAGGCGGTTCATGCTCAGAAACCCTGCAATATGGCTGAATTAAAACAGTTCTGCAAAGAAGACTGGGCCAAAATTCCACAACAGTGATGTGAAAGACTCATTGCCAGTTATCACAAACACTTGATTGTAGTTGTTGCTGCTAAGGGTGGCCCAACCAGTTATTAGGTTTAGGGGCAATTACTTTTTCACATAGGGCCATGTAGGTTTGGAAAGGTTTTTTCCTTAATAAATAAAATCATCACTTAAAAACTGCATTTTGTGTTTACTTGAGTTATCTTTGTCTAATATTTACATTTGTTTGATGATCTGAAACATTTAAGTGTGACAAACATGCAAAAAAATAAGAAATCAGGAAGAAGGCAAATACTTTTTCATTGCACTGTATTTATGAGGAGACCAAAGTAGGTTTTGGTCTTCCTTGTGTGCTTGGAGATGCTTTTTTGGATGATGCATGTTTAGTGTGTAAGGGTGACCATAACAGGTTTAATGGAGTTTTTTGCTTATCTAAATGTAAATGAGTTCGATATCCATTTCACTTTTAAGCCAGAATTGTTTGATTATTTGGATGTGTCCTGTAACTGTAACGTTGGACAGCAGCATACACACCATCATTTATAGAAACCATATAAAAGTTTTGTAACAGTTGTCACCCAAAGCATGTTATTAAAAACATTTCAACGATCCAATTAGGATCAGACATATATTTGTGATAATGGTGTTGAATATGACAAGTGTGTCTGACAAATGGGAAATGAGGCTAACCTTAAAATGTGTATAGTGCATAATGCTAATGATCATGCTGCGTGTACAGTGGGCATTGGAATTGCGGATGTTCTTCGTCTCACATTGCTGCAGTCATAACCTGTGGGGTAGTCCGCTGTCCTCGATCGGCCCGAATACCAAAGAGCTGGGCTGGTGTCGGTCATTGTCGCCTAGAGCTGACGTCAGTACGTCGTAGTACATAAGCGCATGCCGCGTGGTCTGAAGCAGAAGCAGCGTTTGCAAGTGCCGTTCGGCGTTCTGAAATTTTCATTTATCGAGTTTCAGACCGAAGACCAAGCTGGGCTAAGTACCCCGTTGGGGAAATCTTTGTCTTTTCTTGCCTCAGTTATCCGGATGTCAGAAAAAGTTAATAATTGCATTTCTTGTGGGAAACTGATACCTCATAAGGATTTGCATTCTTTCTGTATTCCTTGCTTAGGGCCTGAGCACGACGTGGTCGGGTGTCGCTTTTGTGCTAGATTTAACAAGCGCACCATTAAACGGAGATTAGACTGTGCCAGGCTTGTTTTCGGTAAAAGGTGTAACTATAACATGCCGTCGGATCCTCCGACGCCCGCTACCTCTAAAAAGCGTAAAGATAGATCTTTGAAGTCTAAACCGGATGAGTCGTCCGTTACGGACGCCGGTTCTACGGAGCCTCCGGTTGAATCTGTGGATCCTGCCGAGGGTTCGGCTGAATCCCATGGGGAACCTTTACTTTTACAGGAGTTGGCCTCTCAGGAGTTAGGCCTGGCTGAAGGTGCTTCTCAGGTGTCTGTAGTTCCATCTTTACAGAAGGTTATTAGGCCTTCTACTTCAGTGGCTAAAGCCCATGCTAAGGCCAAACCTTGTCTTGTTGGCCCTGGTCATAGTTCTAGCTCTCCAGCCCCTGTTCCTAACAAGCATATGTTAAAAATGGCTGAGGACTTGATTACTTTGATCAGGGGTTCTATGCCCCCCCCCAGAGAAGAGGCCTAGGGTGGAGGCAGATTTAGAGGAATTGGATCATTCCTCAGACTACTCTGATTCCTCAGCTGAAGAAATTCAGGAATTCCCTTCTTATTTAGATTCGGATGCAGAGGACTCCTGTCCTTCTGCTTCTCCTCCAGAGGATTTTTCTTTTTCTGAGACTTTACATTCCATGAGGGAGCATTTCAAGTGGGAAGGTCAGGATTTTTCGGATTCCCGGAAACGGCTCAGGGAATTTTTGTTTCTGCCACAGCATAGGCCCTTGGCTATTCCTCCTGTCTTAGAAGTTGTTCAGGATGTTTTTTCTGAATCTTCCCTTAATCCTGATTCTTTACCTTCTGCCCCTGTTAAGCCAGACAGATATTATAGAGTTCCAGAAGCACATAAGTATTTGTACAAGAGTCCTAGAGCTGATCCGGAAACTATTACTCAAGGTCCGAAGGGTATTAGGGCTTCTGTGGCTAAGAATCCATTTCCTTTGGATAAAGATTCTAGAGCTTTAGATAGATGGGGGAAAAAAGTGTACACCTCCTCTACGTTAGCTATGAGGGCTTTGAATTGCCAATTTCATATGCTGAAGTATCAGAATTTTTTGTTAGGTCAATTGAAATCTAAGGTGGATGCTTTATCTGAGGGTATAGAGTGTAAGGAGCTCCAGGAGTTGGTTCATGCATCAGATCAAGTTGGCAAGCATTGTGGTGCAGTGTGGTTTCGATGCTCTTCAGGCTGCATCCAGGGTGGCTGCTACAGGTTCAGTTATTCGTAGACATGCCTGGCTTAAGGATCAAAATTTGTCCGAGCATGTTAAGGCTCGGATTTTGGATGCTCCTCTTCAATCTGAAGTACTTTTTGGTCCTTCTGTGGAATCAGTTTTGAAAAAGATGGAAGATAAGGCTAAGTCTATGCAGACGGTCAAAGATTTTATGCAGGTGCAGCCCCCTAAGTTTAGTAGGAATTGGCCTGCTAGAGGATGGTCTTTTCCTTCTTCGGATTATCAGTCTAAGGGCAGGTCTAGGCGTGGTAGAGGCAGAGCTCATGCTCAGGGTTCTTTCAGACCTAGGACTTGGAGTTCTCCTGCACAGTCTTCTGGTGAGGGCAGGGGTCAGCCTTTTCGTAAACAGACCCAATGACCTGTATCTTCCGCTGCCAGACCCTTCTCTACTGGCAGCTCCTCTAGGAGGAAAGTTGGGACTTTTCAAACAAAACTGGCATTTGGTCACCCAGGACAAATGGGTGTTGGATATAATAAATCACGGGTACAAGTTTTATTTTCACACTTTTCCTCCTTTCAAAGGCATGCTGGATGTGCCTCCTCAGCAAAGGATGGAGGCTCAGGAGCAAATTTCTTTACTTTTACAGATGGGGGCAATTCAGGTGGTCCCTCCGTCAGAAGTCGGCCTAGGTTTTTATTCCCGTCTATTCCTAGTGCCAAAGAAAGGATACACTTGGAGGCCAATTCTGGATTTGTCCATTCTCAATACCTACCTAGACATTCCAAAGTTCAAGATGTTAACATTACAACAACTTCTGCCTATGCTGGGCAAAGATCACTGGATGGTAACCCTGGATCTCAGAGGCCTATCTTCACATCCCTATCAGGCCCAGCTGCAGGAGATTCCTGAGATTTCGGGCTGATACTTCTCATTATCAGTTCTCTGCATTGCCCTTTGGTTTATCTACTGCGCCCAGAGTATTCACAAAAGTTCTGGCTCCTGTAATTGCTTTTTTCAGACAGAGAGGAATACAAATTTATCCTTATCTGGACGATTGCCTGATTCTTGCTCAAAACAAAGACAAGTTACTACAACATCTCCAGTATGTAATGGCAGTTTTAAGGTGCCTAGGGTATTCTGTGAACTAAATAAAGTCCAGTCTAGTGCCCTCTCAGGACATGTGCTTTCTGGGTGTGAGACTGAATACAGCTTCTCAGATGGCATTTCTGACCCCGGACAAACAAAGAACTCTTCATCTATACTTCCAGCAGTTATCAGTAATGTCCAGGCTGACTGCAAGGACAGTCCTTCAAGCCTTGGGGTTCATGGCATCTTGCATTCTAGTACTTCCCAATGCCAAACTGCATATGAGGAAGCTACAATGGTATCTCAAAAGTGTGTGGACTCAACACTGCCACGGTTTGGACACTGTCATTCGGATTATACCTTGCATCCAGAAGGAATTCTTGTGGTGGGCTCAGGAATGTCACCTAAACAAGGGACTCTCTGTGACCCGACCAGAGGCGAGTCAGATCCTAACGACGGATGCCTCGGACTTGGCTTGGGGAGCACACTTCAATGGGAAATGGATACAAGACATGTGGCCTCCCAAACTACTACATTTGCATATCAACATGAAGGAGATGTTAGCAGTCCAATTTGCTTTGATGGCCTTCAAGGACCGACTTCAGCCGGGACAGGTGTTGATTCAAACAGACAACACAACAGTCATGTGGTACATCAACAAGCAGGGGAACCCATTCCTACCCTCTTTGCAGACAAGCAATGATTTTGTGGGAGACTGCTCTGAGTTTGCAAATCAATCTTCAAGCACGGTTTCTGCCAGGAGCACAGAACTCCCTAGCAGATGTATTGAGCAGGCAAATTGTGGATCCCCACGAGTGGAAACTGGATCCTCAGGTATTCAAACAATTGACCGTGGCTTGGGAACTCCAGACATAGATCTGTTTGCTTCTCCACTGAATTTTCAACTGCCAAAATTTTGCACAAAGATGTTCCACCCAAATGCTTGGAAAGTGGATGCTCTATCTTTCAGTTGGAACAACCTTCACGCTTATGCTTTTCCTCCTCTGCCTCTTCTTCCCAAGGTACTCTTGAAAGTCAGGCGGGACAAGCCTTGCATAATTCTAATAGCACCAGATTGGCCACGTCAGCATTGGTATCCTCTGCTGAGGAGTTTAATTCAGGAGCCTCCTTGGCTTCTGCCACAGGTTCCTCATTTGTTATCCCAGTCAAACAATCATTTTCTCAATGTTCGGTGCAGTCCCTGCATCTAACAGCCTGGCGTATTCTGTGATGGAGCCGGTGGGGTCTCAGCTTCCTCAACAGGTTTTAGATGTCATTTTGGAAGCCAGGCGGCCTAGCACTAGAAAAGTTTATGCTGATAAATGGAAGAGATTTTTTCTTTGGAGCACAGCAAAGGGCTTTGATGTTTCAGTGCCTAATTTGAGTTTTGCACTACAGTATCTTACTGAATTACTGGACAAGGGTTTGTCATTCTCTTCTGTGAAGGTTCATGCTGCAGCCATTTCTGCTCACTATGATTGTGACCCTCCTTTATTTTCTCACCCTTTGTTCAAACAATTTCTTAGAGGGGCAAAGAATATAAGACCCCACGTGAGCTCCTACTCCTTCCTGGGATCTCAATTTTGTGTTGGAGAAGCTTACTTTACCTCCTTTTGAACCTGCAGCTGCGTCTGAAATGAAGGTTTTGTGTTGGAAGAGTGCTTTTTTGTTGGCCATTACTTCTGCTAGGAGGGTATCTGAATTGCAGGCACTCATGGCAGTTGAACCCTTTCTGATATTTCATAAGGATAGAGTTTCTTTGCAAACTAACCCTACTTTTATGCCTAAAGTGATTTCTAATGTGGCCTTGAACCAGTCTATTCATTTGCCTACTTTTTATGCTGATCCCCAAAATAAGGGGGAAAAAGTCTTGCATTCTTTGGATATCCACAGGCAGTTACGTTATTATTTGAGCAGAACTAAGGAGTTCAGACAGACTCAACAGTTATTTGTTTCTTTTGCTTTGGGTTCACAAGGGAAAGCTGTTTCAAAGCAGACTATTTCTAAGTGGATTGGTCAATGTATTGCTTTTTGTTATTCTCATCATGGGAAGAATGTTCCTGCTGGGATCAGACCTCATTCTACTAGGGCTACTGCCACATCTGCTGCCTTTTTGAGGGGGGTAGCTACTAAGGATATTTTGGAGGCAGCTACTTGGAGTTCAGTGCACACTTTTACTAAACATTACCATCTCCCTCTTTATTCCAAGTCCAGGGCTGGGTTTGCCACTGCAGTTTTACAGGGCATGTTAGCAGCTCCTAATGCTATTTAGTTTGCCAGCCTCCCTTTTCCTTTGCTTTGGGATTCTACCCACAGGTTATGACTGCAGCAATGTGAGACGAAGAACATAGTACAGTTTTGTACCTACCATAAATGTAGATGTTCGAGGATCTACATTGCTGCAGTCCAATTATCCCTCCCTCCTTCCCCTCTATAGTTTGTGGTTGCTGTGTTTTTTTTTTTTAGGATTATCTTTATTTCCACACTGGTAGTTGTTGGGCGTTTACTATTTTGGCTGTGGCCTTCTTTCATTCTTAGGCCTTCTGACATCTGGGGCAAGAAAGACTGAGGATATGGCGTCGGTCATGCGCTTATGTACTATGACGTACTGACGTCAGCTCTAGGCGACAATGACCGACGCCAGCCCAGCTCTTTGGTATTCGGGCCGATCGAGGACAGCGGACTACCCCACAGGTTATGACTGCAGCAATGCAGATCCTCGAACATCTACATTTATGGTAGGTACAAAACTGTACTTTTTCTATTGTGCTTGAGTATATACTGACTTCACTGAATATATTAAAGCTACCTTCCTTAACCCCCCCTCCTTTAACAACACCTTATTATTTGGTCTCAGTGAATGCAGAAGTTTACAACCTGGAGCTACAGAGCAAAGTGCTTGCAGCTGTTGGAGTCCAGTTTGAAGTTTCTCAGCACTCATTCTCACAAATGAAGTGTGTGCTTTAGCTTTGTTTTAGGAACAGGTGACAACAAACTGACAGTAAAGTTTCTGGGAGGAGCCATTGTGATAAATTGAGTGAGTGGTTGCCAGCTGAACAGCAACGGCATCAGTGCAGACATGGATACCATGGCTCCGTTTCCAGGAACCAGCACTGTAGTCCCAATGACCTTGACCAGCTGACCCAGTGAGAAATCAGGCTGAGACTTTCTTCCCCACTTTTCTGTAGGAGTGGCTATCACAGGGAACAAGAGGTAAGATTGTCTAGATAATCTTATTTCTGCCCTTGTTTCACCCTCTCACTTCCCCTTCCAGAAGTTTCTCCCCATCAAAACTGTGCAAGAACGGTGAAAAGCCTCCACATAGAGAGAGATGCATCCAGAAGGTCCTTTCAGATCAGAAAATACAAGCTTTCTGTCTAAGGTTTTTTGGTTCTGAAGAAAGGTCAGTAGTCTTACGCCATTTCATGGTTGAGTGTCCTAAGCCATTACATTACCAGAGTCCTTTGATATGGTCATGGTGCAGTCTATCCTTTAACAAGAGAAGACTTGTTGTGCTGTTTGGATATTTTAGAGGTTTGCCTTTATGTAAAGACTGCTCAGGAGGCCTGGGGTTTCTTTACTTTCTGGGTAGGATCCAGCCAGTATCCGTTCCAGATAGATACATTTCTATTTGCAACAGCCCCTAAGGTGTCTACAGAAGCATGTCCTTAGTAGTAGTGAACTAGAAGCTGCAGTGATCCAAAACATTCCCTTATTTGGATGACTGGCACTTATCTGCTGTGACAATGGAAAAATCTGCTTTTGGTCAAGGACTTCCTGTTAATTTTGTTCCTGTCCTTGGAAGTCGTGCATTTGATGCCCACTCAGTCACTGACATTCATCCGATACTTTCAGAGCCTAGTAATAATCTGTGAATCTAACAACCCTTTCTAAGCCTAGCCAAGTTTTCATGAAGGAATAATGTTTTCCTATATCCAAATAGGACACTGAGAGCCAGGCATTTATAAGCTACCTCTGCCCATAAGGAATATGGGTGCCAGGCCTGCTGTAACTTTCCTGTTCCTCATCCACTGGTGTAGGTTGCACTTAAACTGGGTTATAGACAAACCTGGCTTCACATGGATGGGAAGTGTGTTCCATAGGAGGAGCAGTCTCTGGGACATGTATCTACCTCTCCAGCATGTTTTGTTTGTCACAGACAAAATTCAGGTTCCTAGACCTTGTATTTCTGGAACTTCTGACTTATGAATATGCACAAGATTCATAAGTGTGAGGGTTGCGGATGCCTTGTAAGCCGGGCATAGATCACCCCTCAACAGTCTGTAGTAGTCTGAGTAGATGGAAAGGGCTTTAATGTGCTCTGCATAAGGCATGCTTGTTATGACTTGTATCCTTTTTGTAAGGAGCCTCTGAGGTTACTCTAGTTGCTGCATATGCCTGGCCGGGTACATACAGAAAGGATGATTGTACTCTGATCTGATAAGGGTGGAGTACAGGGGGATAATGACCTCCTTGAACCTAGATGCCATGCCCATACTTATAAGTTGTGCAACATAAAAGGATTTCCTCATCACTGTGGCCACATGGTGGTTGAAGGTAAGGCTACTGTCTGTGCGTATGTAGATCCCTAACCACTGGGTTGACTCTTAGGAATGGATCATCAACATGGTAATTAGCCGGGATGGTTGATTTTCCAAAGTGTACAGTTGTGCATTTTTTAGCATAGAGTTCAAGACCATGTCTTTAGCACAATTTGTTAGTCAAGTCGACTTTCTTGTAGAATGCTAGTGTCTGTAGGAGAGTCTATGATAACCCCCCAGATTGCAATCATTTGCAGACTTGGTTAGCCATAAAGCTTCAGCATTTGCTTTCATTTCAGAGAAAGAGATATCACAAAGAAGCTGGCCCAGTACCAAGTCCTGAAGGACTCCACTAGTGACTAGCCTCTAGTGGATCAGCTCAGCAGTCATCTTCTGTTGTCCCCTGAGTAGTCCCTCAGCTTCACAGCAGCACAGAAACACTTCAATTGCTGGTTTAAGCCTTGCTTTGATCCGTTAGCATTCCTGACCATTGCCAAATATAACGGCATTTATTTCCCCTATTTTTTCCGTGAGAGACTGTTCCAGAGTTGCATTCTATTCATAATTGCCCCCTGCGTCTCATTTATGCATTCCATTAATTTCCCCATGTCCTCCACCCACATTTCATCAGAAGGCCAAAAGAAAGAGTAGAGTTGAACTGATTTTTGTAGCTTCATACTAGCTGTGGTAAGTTTTTGGTTTCCACTGCTTTAACACCTTCTTCTGGAGAAAGTTTTGTGAGAAGCCTTTCAAAAGCCTTCTGACTTGCCCATCTGGCAAGCCTTACCCAGACCTTCACTCCCTTCATCTGGCCAGTTGGTTTCTTCATTTGCAGTGATGGCAAAGGATCCTTCTTACCCCAAGAAGGTGGTCCAGATCCATGTATTGAGAGGTGTGGTAGCAGAAGGACTTGTAATTGGATTCATTTTCTTGTGTAGTTTATAGACATGCACCTCTTTACAGCACCCTTTCCAGTGTTCTGGATTATCTGTTAGATATTTGGTGCTGTTTTAAGTTTTCAATCTGAAGTCCTCAGTCTGTGGCTTCTGTGAAGCTCTGCAAAGCATTTCTGAGAGGTTTCTTTGTCTGCCCCTCAGGTAAACTATTTCTTCTTGGAACCTGCATTTCACATTAGGCAACCTGATTCTTCTCCTTTCAAACTTTTTGCTAATGCAGTCATAACGTTTCTTTCTTGGATTGGCATGTATTTATATTCTATCTAAAACTGCTATTAAAGGAGCTTAAGAGAATTTTGGGAGAGAGAATTTGCTACAGGAAGTGTTAATAGGTGGGAAATGGAATAGGATATGCAATAGTGAAGATGTATCAGAGGAATCTCAAAGGGAAAACATAACAAGGGTAGATTTGTGAAGAAATATGAGAACATCTGATTTGGAATACTTGAAATTACCAACAGGAACATGGAATTTACATATTACTCAAGGTGTAATAATTGAGTTAGACTGGATAGAAATTAAATTTCAGAGGAGCCTGCATATAAATACTAAGATAAAGATGCAAGGTGATGAAGTAAAACTGGAACACTAGTGCTTTCTTACCTACTAAAAAAAGGAGTTTAGAGAAGGTTAGGGGAAATTATTCAAGAGTCAATAGATTAAGGAAGATACAAATTTCTAAAGGGAGAGCTGAGCAGTGAGATAAAATGGAATTTAAAAATCTGGTAGAAATGAGAAAGATATGGGAAGGAAGTAATGAGACCTGTTTAGAGGAGTTGTATTCATACAAAGGGGAATCTTGCAGAACAAAGAGTAGGAGGAGATAAAGCAGAATCTTACAGATGAGCAATTGTTAAGATGTAAAGTGGAAATAGGGGAGTACTTTGACAATGTGTGGTTTTTCAAAGGTTGCTGTTAAGCAAGTATTTCTTTTTTTTTGATGGCTCCAGAGCACAAAAACTGTTAGTACAATGATTTAGGCAACAGAAAATAGAAAGGGGTCTTAACAAATGGAAGGTGTGTGCGCATATATAATGTTAAGTTGTCAATCTCGCCTTCATTCTTGCTTGATGGGTTCGGAGCCGATCCCTCGGCTCTGACTCGGCACTTGCTAAGCTCGAGAGTCACTTTTACCAGCTCGAGGCAGCCCCATATCCCATGATGCAAGGCGGTAAGTACCCAGATCTCGTTTGCCGCTTCGCTTATGAGGTCCTCCTTTTACCAGCTCCTGGTAAGTGATTACTTTTTCACTATTTTAGCCCCTTTTAAACTTAAAAACCCCTTATTGTTAGTTTTTATTTAGTTTTAATCTGTTTCTGACAGAAATTTGTCTGTCTCTTATTATTTTTTTAGTCAGACTTTACCCATCCCATCCCCCCCCCCCCTGTTAGGGTGTGTGTGTGTGTTGGTACTTATACCTTTTTGGTATATTTAAAATTAAAGGCTTTGACTGGTGTGTGTGTGTGTTTTGTGTGACACCATGTCAAAAGAAAGGGTCTCAGGCTTTAAGAAGTGTGACTCGTGCTGTCAGAAGATGTCTCTGACAGACGGTCACACTTCTTGCCTTTATTGCCTGGGCCCTCTTCACCTGCAGGACTCCTGTGCTATTTGTCATTCTTTCAGCCAGAGAGTCCTGCAGGAAAGAAGAAACAAGCTTATACTCAGGGGCCTTCTTAAGCCGGAGGGCTCTCCGGCTAAGTCGGCTCCACCTAAGACTGTCAAGTCTTCCAAGGCCCAGGCTTCTGTGTCAAAGCCTGCGGCCTCGGCTCCGACTCGTTCTGAGTCGAGACCGGCCCGGGCTGGAGCCGATTCTAGCTTAACCAAGCCTTCGGCACCGATGGCTATCGGTGCCGATTCTGCATCGACCACTTCGGTGTCTGCTCCGATCGGCTCTGACCACCATGTGGCACAGGCATCGGTGTCGGCTCCGATCGGCTCCGACACCGTTACTTTTGTGGCTGTATCGGCTCCGGCTGGAGCCGATGCATCGAGGCTACCTGTCGGCTTCGATAAGTTGTCGGCTCCGACAGGGTCTATAGTTTCATCGGTTCCGATGGCTCCTTCCAGGAAGAGGTCGAGGTCTCCTATCTTGGAGCCGATACTTTCGGCTCCGGCTTCACCTCTCCTTTCGGAACGGAGCCATCGGAGCCGATCTTCAAAGTCATCCAGGCTTTCTGACCATGACTTAGAGAGAGTGGTCAGTAGATTACTTAAGTCACAGGCACTGGCCCAAATGTTACATAGTCCGTCTCAACAGACGACTATTGGTCCACACCCCGTTACAGTTCCTCCTTCAACTCTACCCCAGAGCTTGGAGTTGGAGTCTTCGGAATGGTTACTGCTACGGCTGGAGGACAGATACCCCCTTCTGTTCCTTCAGCCTCTACTCTTATCTCCTCTTCGAGACCTTCCTTAGAGGGATTCGGTGGTCGGGCTTCCATGGTCTCCTCCGAGGGGGTGAGTGGCATCGGACCCTTGTCCGAACCCGCTCTTCCCCTTGGAGCCTCGGCCTTGGTGAGCTCGGCTCCGACATCTGCCTCGGAGACTTCCCTTTCGGTGGTCCCTGGAGTTCCTAGTTCTTCGCTACGGGTTCTCTCGGACCTGCCTGGGAGGGGAGCATTCGAGGTGATGAAGAGTGTGCTGGCCACTGGTATCAGTCAGCAGTCTGTTCCCTTAGCTCCTCCCTCTATGGTGCCTGTTGACATCTCTGCCACTTCTCTTGCTACAGGACCCAGAGATCCTCCGCCTCAGGTTTCCCCATTGGGAATTTCCCCCTCTTCCGAGGATTCTCCTGATGTTTCGGGAGATCCTCCTAGGAAGAGGACTTGTAAGAGGAAACATGTAGACTCCCGAAGTCTATCACTTCAGATACTGACTTTGATGAGTCAGAGGGATCCCCTAGATCCCCCTCTGAGGATGTCTCCTTCTCAGACATCCTAGAACTCCTTAAACAGAGGGGAAACTGGCCCACCAACAATCCCTCTGAGGATGAGTCAGTATACCTAGAGGCGTTTGGATCTCGGCCCTCCACCTCCTGGGTGTCTCCGCCTTCGACCCCTTATGCAGGTTATTGCCCGAAGGCGTGGGCAGCTCCTGACTCTGTAGAGCCAGTCCCTAGGAGGCCTTCAAAATTTATCACTGCCCCAGGTGACAAGCAATTCCTCACTAAGGGTGTCCCCGCTGATGCCATGGTGGTGGCTGCTGCCACCAAAAAGGAACTTGCAGATCCTTCCGTACCCATCCATCCTCCTAATAAGGACTCTAGGACCATGGATAGGTACGGTAAGCGGATGTTTTCCTCAGCGACCTTTGCCATGCGTTCGCTGAATTACCTATGTCACTTCACCAGACTCCAGAGGGATATCCTTAAGGAGCTGGGTGAAGTAGTACAGGAACCTACAGCTGCAGGGGCTCAAGAAAAAATTGCTTCGCAGCTAGGAACCCTTAATTCCATTGCAAACTCCTCCATGCGGCTAATATCATATGCTGCTGATGGAGCAGTAGAGCGCAGGCACAGGTGTGGCTCTTAGACGCCAAGCCTGGATGCGGCTATGTGACTTTGCAGATCCCTTTAAGGCATCCTTCACAAATTCTCCCTTTGATGGGTCAGCTTTGTTTGGCCCTCAGGTGAAGGAAACTTTGACCAGGTGCGAGCAGGACGGCAAGACTCTTTCTGCTGTAGGAGTCCGTTTTTCCACCCCTTCTAGACCTTACCCCAAAGGACAGAAAGGTGGCAAAATGTGGTTCCACAAATCCCAAGGAGTCACGCCGGATTCACGTGGTCAGTTTACCCCTAGAGGCAGAGGGGGTAACAACAACAGACGCCGCTCTAGAGGCAGAGGGGGGTCCTAAAAACCAGGGAAACAGAGAGCCTCTCTCTGACAAGCCCTTTCAGCATCCCTGAGATGTTGCCCGACTGTCCCTCCTTGGAGGCAGTCGGGAAGATTATCACTGTACCCAGAAGCCTGGCATTCCCTCACTCAAGACAAATGGGTACAGTCGATCATATCCAAGGGTTACATAATTCCTTTCGAGGAAAGTCCTTTCCCCTCAAATTCCCTTCCAGATGTACCACCCGGTCTAAGGGAAATTGCAGAGTTAGAAGTCTCAAAACTACTGCAAAAAAGAGCCATTCAGCCAGTTACAACAGACCATTCAGAGCCCGGAATCTACTCAAGGTTCTTTTTGGTCCCCAAAAGACGGGAGACTGGAGACCAATATTGGATCTCAGCAGACTCAACAAGTCTGTGAGGAAGACAAGATTCCGAATGGTCACTCTTCAGTCAATTCTGCCCTTCTTGCAGAAGGACAACTGGATGTGCTCAATAGATCTTCAGGATGCGTACTATCACATCAAAATTCACAGACGCTCCAGGAGATTTCTCCGCTTTCGGCTGGGGTCCAGTCATTTCCAGTTCAGAGCCCTGCCCTTTGGTCTCACTACAGCCCCCAGAGTGTTCACCAAATGCATGGCAGTGGTCACGGCTCACCTGAGACGTCAAGGATTCCAGGTGTTTCCGTATCTCGACGACTGGCTCCTGTCAGCCACCACCAGGCATCAGCTTATACAAGCCAGGGATTACACAATAAATCTTTCTCATTTGGGCATCTCGATCAACTTCGAAAAGTCATCCTTATTGCCCTGCCAGTCTATTACCTTCATAGGCGCAAACTTAAACACTGTTCGGATGTCAGCTACCCTTACAGATCAAAGAGTTTCAGACATTCAGAGTCATGTCAGGATCATTCTGGCCAACAAGAAAGTACAGGCCAGAATGGTTCTAAAGGTATTAGGCCTCATGGCTGCGGCCATTACTCTTCTTCCCCTGGCTCGATTCTACATGCGCCTTCTTCAGTGGATGCTGTTCACACAGTGGTCGTACCAACAACTTCCTATCGCCACCAGATTCTGGTGACACAAACTTGCAAAGATCATCTTGCTTGGTGGATCACATCTCCTCGGGTTCACCAAGGCAGGTACTTTGTACCCCCATCCCCGATAGCCACTGTCACCACGGATGCCTCCCTGATCGGGTGGGGGGGTCATTATCAGGGCAGGATGGTTCACGGACGTGGCAGCCGCTCGAGTACCATCTGCACATAAATGTCCTGGAGATGAGAGCAGTGCTTTTAACGTTGCAAGCCCTCAACGACTTTCTTCCCGTAGGGACAATTGCAGTCCACACAGACAACATGTCTGTAGTTTGGCATATCAACAAACAGGGCGGAACCAAATCCTACCCCTTGTGTCGAGAAGCGCTCAGACTATGGCAATGGGCGATCTCCTCTCATCGGTTTCTGGTAGCAACGCATATCCCTGGGAAAACCAACATTGTAGCGGACAGATTGAGCAGAGCTATTCTCATGCCTCACGAGTGGTCTCTCAAGCAATCTATAGCGGAAGAGATATTTCTGGAATGGGGTCGTCCATGTTGCGATCTTTTTGCTACTCCCCAAAACAGCAAATGTCCAGACTTCTTCTGTCTCTTCCCTCTACCAGGCTATCCCCCCAGAGACGCTCTGACCCAGGATTGGCCCCAGGGACTTCTTTATGCCTTCCCTCCATTTCCTCTGATCCCTCAAGTTATCCAGAAAGCTACCGTTTTGAGAGCCAAATTGATTCTCATTGCCCCTTACTGGCCTCGACAAGTTTGGTTCCCGTTCCTCCATCATCACCTTTTGGTGCAGCCGTGGCATCTGGACCCAGTGCCAGATCTTCTGATTCACCAATCGGGTCAGCTGCACCGGTCTATCCCTTCTCTCAACCTCACAGCATGGTTGCTCCACTTCCTTCCTTAGCCAGGCTTCCTTTGATCTCTAATCCAGTTAGAGACATCATAGTAGCCGTTAAAATCCTCTACCAGGAGGATTTATACAAGCAAATGGAAACGCTTTCTCTTATTGGGCTAAGGCCAAGAATATTGATCCTTTCACTGCCCCTATTCAGGCAGTCCTGGACTTCTTAGCAGAGATTTTTCATGCAGGCTCCTCTTCTTCCACAGTCAGAGTTCAATTGGCTGCTATCTCCAACTTTCATGTCGGGTAGCAGATCATAATATTATGTCCCATAGGCTCTGCAGGGCCTTCTTGAAAGGAATTTTCCTACTAAAGCCTCCAGTCAGGAATCCTCCTCCTCAGTGGGATCTAAATTTAGTGCTGACATCCTTGATTCTTCCCCTTCGAGCCAGCTGTTTCTTGTTCCCTGAAATTTCTTTCTTGGAAAACTTTATTCCTAGTGGCTATTACATCGGCCAGGAAGGTGTCTGAACTTCATGCTCTATCGGTTCGACCCCCCTATTTGGTTTTTCACAAAGACAGGGTATCTTTGAGAACTAATCCGACCTTTCTACCTAAGGTCGCTTCAAAGACCAATTTGAATCAATCCATTGATCTCCCTGTATTTTTCCCAAACTATTCTGACAGAGCTGAACAAAAACTACATTATCTTGATGTCCACCGTCAACTTAGATATTATTTGGACAGAACAAAAAAATTTAGAAAATCTGATCAACTTTTTGTTTCCTATGCGGATAATAAAAAAGGCCTTCCTGTTTCTAAAGTGACCTTGTCCAGATGGCTTTCTTCGGTCATCTCTGAAATTTATCTGCTCAGGGGAAAACAGCTGTGCTCAAAACCTAAAGCACATTCAACTAGGAGCTTAGCTACTTCTACAGCCTTTCAAGCTAGACTTCCTTTAGACACTATTTGTGCAGCGCCACTTGGGCCACTCCTCACACTTTTGTTTCCCATTACAAATTGGACTTGGCCTCCAGGGACAGAGCCAGTTTTGGCTCTACAGTCCTCAAGAGTCTGTTCCATTGAGCCACCCAGGATAGAGGTGCTAGGGACGTGGTCCCATCAAGCAAGAATGAAGGCGAGATTGACAACTTAACATTAAGAAGTTATGTACCTACCATAACGTTCCATGTTAGTTGTCTTCTCGCCTTCTTTCTTCGACCCTCCCTCCTTCCCCTGGCCTGGACAGACCTTGTTATAAGAAATTATTATGCTGAAGACCATTCAGACCTGGTCCTTCTTCCATCTGTAAGTTTTCTTCTTCCTTTGGGAAGTATTTTATGCTTGGTGCTATTGCCCTTTGTCATCAAACGAGATCTGGGTACTTACCGCCTTGCATCATGGGATATGGGGCTGCCTCGAGCTGGTAAAAGTGACTCTCGAGCTTAGCAAGTGCCGAGTCGGAGCCGAGGGATCGGCTCCGAACCCATCAAGCAAGAAAGAAGGCGAGAGAAGACAACTAACATGGAACGTTATGGTAGGTACATAACTTCTTATTATATATTATATATATATATATATATATATATATATATATATATATATATATATATATACTTTGATTTCATTTGGCATTTGTTTACCGGGAATGTCCGGCTGGGCATGAATCCCATTTTCAGCAGAGGCCTGGGCGAAAAGCTCAACATATATAGCTAAGTAATAAACTACATAATATCCCATGAAGTGTAGTAACAAATAGTAGAGTCGACATACAGGATAAATAAAGTCAGATCAGAAAATCATACAGTGAATATTAAACAATCATAGGATATTGAGCACCTAGTAAAATACAGTCCGTGGTGATAACCAGTGGTAAAGATGTTAGGCATTTTATATATGGACAAAAGACCAAGAGAAAGCAAAGAGATTTTACAGTTTGGGCTTAGTTAGGAAATGGAGTTATCATAGAGCGCTATCAGAGAAGTAACTGGTGCTTTGGCTAATAACAGAAGGGAGGAAAGGGTAAAAATAAGAACAAAGGAAAGAGAAGGGAAAAGGAAGGAAGAAGGACAAGAGGAGGAGAGAAAGGAAGAGAAGGAAGGAGTAACAGGTAGTGTGAGCCTGGTGTAAGACCTGTACAGAGGCAGGAGCCAAGGAGAAATCTCTTCAGAGATTGTTTCAATATGTGACTACATGGCATTGCTCTAATATCTGTAGGAATACTGTTCTAGACCTTCAGTGCGGAGTAAGAATATAGGCAGTGACCATTAGATTTTTTCAGTTTATGGATTTCCAAGGAGGTGTTTCACAGATGAGCGAAGAGGGCGATTAGGGAGGTAATGGTTAAGAGTGGTGCTGGTTGCTGGGCATAATGAGAATTTGTATACCATTTTATGAGCAAAGTAGAGTTGGGTGAACTTAAGGTATTTATTTAACTCAAGTCAGTTTAAATGTCTGAGCCAGAGCAGTGGTAGGAGTTGTATAATTGACTGGCTGCAAATCTAGCAACTTTGCTTTAGCAAAGGTTACATTTTGATCTTAGGGAGGTCCATATGCTGGTGAAAATGGATGAGGCATGTAGTCGTGAAGGAAGGAGGTATGTATTTGCTAGAGTAACTCTTGGGAGTTGGTAAGGAATCTTTTTGATCTATAGAGCATGCCTTGTTTTTTTTGGTGTGTTTTTATGTACTTTTGAATATGAAGATCAAATTTCAGTTGATCATCTGTTATGACCTAAAGAAACTTTGTGTGAGGTACAACTTCAATTTCAGTATTGTTTGAGAGAGGATATTTTAAGGCGTCTTTTATGTGCGTTTGAGATTTGAGGAGAAATAAGAGCAGCTTTGTTTTAGTTGGGTTTAGGAAAAGCTGATAGTCACTGAGGCAGTTTTTAGTAGAGTTGAAAGCCTGCTTGAGTGATGGATTGTAATTGGAAAGGACTATTAGATGAGCAAGTAACAGTGGCGTCATCTGCATATTGTACAAGTGTAGCTTGTTGGTAGGATGCATGTTCATTTATAATGTTAAAAAGGAGAGGGCTAAGTACGGAGCCTTGTGGGCACCAGTAATAACTGGGAGAAAAGATGATCAAGTAGAGTCATTTAACTGATTGTAGCTGGTGAGATGGGTGGGTAGAGAGCCAAGTGACTGTTATACTGGAAAAGCCTAATGCGGACATTTTTTGAGAGTAGTTTTGTATGTGACACTGTATCAAAATGTTTAGAGAGATCTAAAAAGAGGGAAAAACTACATTGTTCTTATCTCTGGTTTTAATAATATGATCCAGAAAAGGCATCAAGGGCAGTTGTGCTATGATCTGGACGAAAGCCATGTTGGGTAGGGGCTAATAGATTTTCGGAGTGAGAAATGTTTATGAATACAATTTTCTAAGGTCTTGGAAACAGGGGACAAGATTGCATTTGCTCTAAAGTTTTTCAGTGGAGTTTCCAGCTTTATGAAGAGGAATTGTGTAAAAAAAAAAAAAAAAAAAAAAAAAAATGTTTCCAGAGAGATGGGACATAGGATTAACGAATGGATTGATTGTTTAAGATAGAGATTGGGTATGCAATAGAGGGGGCAGCAGTCATTAGATATTCGTATGTGTCTTTGTCTGCAGATGGTGAGCAGAGCTTAAGTTTGTGTAATAAATTTTTGTATAGGAAGTAGAGACTGATTTTAACATGAAAATTACATTGTTAGAGCTCTGAAGTTTGTCAGGTGGCAGGATTCTGTAGGGAGTTTTTGGTGAGGGTGGCTATTGAGTCTATAAAGTGGGAGTTAAATTTAGAAGAAGTTTTTAAGGTCGAGATGTCTGGACAAGGGTTTTAGGTACTAGGGGTTCCAGGGTTTAATATTGTCTTGACAGTGGACCAAAATTTTGGGGGGTTGTTTCTGGTTATCCTGTAGGTTGAAGTAGTCATTCTTTTCAGCAGTAACTTGTTTTTTTGTCATGTTGCAGAGTGGTTTGTATGTCTGCAGGTGAGCTTGAGATTTGTATTTTTGCGAAATTTTCCAAGCTTTCTCTCTTTCTTAATTTAATTGTCTGCTAGAAGGGAATAGCCAGGGTGACTGGGTGAATTCAACTCTCTTGTTTTCTTAGAGGCAAGGCTATTGAGAATGTCAAGAAATACTGTATTAAATTTTAGAACGGCATTTCTCAGTGGTAGGGAATAGAAGATGGACCAATTAATGTTAAGGATGCCATTAAAGATCTTGGAATTGTAGAGGTTACGGTAGTCTTTTTATAAAGGTCCTGTTTGATATGATGAGTTGCTCATCTTTGAGCATAGGTGGGATGGTGATCACTGGGGCAGTCTGGGAGGGTTTTTGGAGGGTTGTACAGGTTTGATTTTGAGACTAGTATCCAGTCTAGAGTAGTCCCAGTCTTAGCTTTGTTGACATGGGTATGGAAGTTTGAGTTGTTTGAAGCCATACAGATTGATACTAGTGGAAGGGTAGCCTGATGTGAAGATTTGAGAGTTAATATTAACATCACCAAGAATTATTATTCATGAGAAATGGAGCTAGATACCCAGTGTAGGAAGTCTTCCAGAATAGGGATGTTATTTCCTGAGAGAATATATAGGGATGTTACGCATAGTGTTTTATACACGTTCAATTTACAATGAGAGACAAGGCTCTTAGTAGAGAAGAATTTAGGTAGAGAAATAGGAGAGACAATATAGTTAGAAAACATGATTGCTACACCACAACCTTATTTATTTAATCTGTCAGAGCGAATGATGGTATAGCTGGGGGGGGGGGGGATTTCAGAGTCCTTTTATATGTGGTTTGAACCAAGTTTATGTAAGAATAATGTCTGGGGAGTAATTGATCCAGGACTGAGATGCATAGAGTTTGTATACTATACTTTGAATATTCATAGATATGATTTTCAAACTTTAAGCGGCTGTTAAAGTAGGAGAGAGCGGGTGGAGAAGAGAGGCAGTTCGGACCTGGGTTTGGGTGGACATCGCTGCATAATATCTTTTTACGGTATGCGTACACTAGTGAGGGTTTGGGTATGTTGGTATTAAATTTGTTTTACCTTATATGGGTTGGGAGAAGAGTTAAGAATTTTATATCTGAAAACAACATAGGGGTAAACCAAATAAGGTAGAAGCAATAGTGATAGTTGGCAAGTGACAGACTGTGAGAATAAGGGTGAGGGATTGAGAAATAGGTGTGATAGATATCGTATGGCATGTAAGGCATGATCGGAGTTAGATGTGTGGACAAAGATGAGGACCATAATTTTAGTGTGTATTAGAAACAAGATCTTGGAAGACGGTGACTGAGAAGAGAGGGTGTATATATATATATATATATATATATATATATATATATATATGTGTGTGTGTGTGTGTGTGTGTGTGTGTGTGTGTGTGTGTGTGTGTGTGTGTGTGTGTGTGTGTATGTATGTATATATATATATATATATATATATATATATATATATATATATATATATATATATACACACACATACACACACATACATATATGTGCATTATAGATGGAAATAAAAACAGTTTAAAAAAGGTAGGAAATTTGTATAGGTTTGTAGGATACGGTAAGCTGAGAATGTGGAGCAGAGAGAAAGCTGAAAGGGGAAGAAAGATGACAGCTGTAGAGGTGTAAAATATATAAAGGAGAAAGATGCTAAAGAGGAGGACGAGTGTAATAGGAGGCAATAGTGGGTGTAAACAATGAGATCCAGGCTGAGGAGTGGTGTTGCAGAGAGGT
>NC_056725.1:1342438463-1342445963 GCF_019279795.1 Protopterus annectens | reverse complement strand
GGCTCCGGCTGGAGCCGATACATCGAGGCTTCCTGTCGGCTCCGAGAGGTCGGCTCCGACAGGATCTATAGTATCTGCTCCGATGGCTCACTCCAGGAAGAGGTCGAGGTCTCCTTCCTTGGAGCCGATACTTTCGGCTCCGGCTTCACCTCTTCTATCGGAACGGAGCCATCGGAGCCGATCTTCAAGGTCATCCAGGTTGTCAGATCATGACCTAGAGAGAGTGGTCAGTAGATTACTTAAGTCACAGGTACTGGCCCAAATGTTACACAGTCCATCTCAACAGACGACTGTTGGTCCACACCTCGTTACAGTTCCTCCTTCAACTCTACCTCAGAGCTTGGAGTTGGAGTCTTCGGGAATGGTTACTGCTACGGCTGGAGGACGGATACCCCCTTCTGTTCCTTCAGCCTCTACTCTTATCTCCTCTTCGAGACCTTCCTTAGAGGGATTCGGTGGTCGGGCTTCCATGGTCTCCTCCGAGGGGTGAGTGGCATCGGACCCTTGTCCGAGCCCGCTCTTCCCTTGGAGCCTCGGCCTTGGTGAGCTCGGCTCCGACATCTGCCTCGGAGACTTCCCTTCGGTGGTCCCTGGAGTTCCTAGCTCTTGGAGCGGGTTCTCTCGGACCTGCCTGGGAGGAGCATTCGAGGTGATGAAGAGTGTACTGGCCACTGGTATCAGTCAGCAGTCTGTTCCCGTAGCTCCTCCCTCTATAGTACCTGTTGACATCTCTGCCACTTCTCTTGCTACAGGACCCAGAGATCCCCGCCTCAGGTTTCCCCATTGGGAATTTCCCCTCTTCCGAGGATTCTCCTGATGTTTCGGGAGATCCTCCTAGGAAGAGGACTTGTAAGAGGAAGCATGTAGACTCCCGAGTCTGTCACTTGGATACTGACTTTGATGAGTCAGAGGGATCCCCTAGATCCCCTCTGAGGATGTCTCCTTCTCAGACATCCTAGAACTTCTGAAACAGAGGGAAACTGGCCCACCAACAATCCCTCTGAGGATGAGTCAGTATACCTAGAGGCGTTTGGATCTCGGCCCTCCACCTCCTGGGTGTCTCCGCCTTCGACCCCCTTATGCAGGTTATTGCACGAAGGCGTGGGCAGCTCCGACTCTGTAGAGCCAGTCCCTAGGAGGCCTTCAAAATTTATCACTGCCCGTCTGACAAACAATTCCTTACCAAGGGTGTCCCCGCTGATGCCATGGTGGTGGCTGCGGCCACCAAAAAGGAACTTGCAGATCCTTCCGTGCCCGTCCATCCTCCTAATAAGGACTCTAGGACCATGGATAGGTACGGTAAGCGGATGTTTTCCTCAGCGACCTTTGCTATGCGTTAAGCTGAATTACCTATGTCACTTCACCAGACTCCAGAGGGATATCCTGAAGGAGCTGGGAGAAGTAGTTCAGGATCCTACAGCTGCAGGGGCTCAAGAAAAAATTGCTTCACAGCTAGGAACCCTTAACTCCATTGCAAACTCCTCCATGCGGCTTATATCATATGCTGCTGATGGAGAAGTAGGGCCGCAGGTACAGGTGTGGCTCTTAGACGCCAAGCCTGGATGCGGCTATGTGATTTTGCGGATCCCTTTAAGGCGTCCTTCACAAATTCTCCCTTTGATGGGTCAGCTTTGTTTGGCCCTCAGGTGAAGGAAACCTTGACCAGGTGCGAACAGGACGGCAAGACTCTTTCTGCTGTTGGAGACCGTTTGTCCACCCCTTCTAGACCTTATCCCAAAGGACAGAAAGGTGGGAAAATGTGGTTCCGTAAATCCCAAGGAGTCACGCTGGATTCACGTGGTCAGTTTACCCCTAGAGGCAGAGGGGTAACAACAACAGGCCGCTCTAGAGGCAGAGGGGTCGAAGAACCAGGGAAACAGGGAGCCTCTCTCTGATAAGCCCTTTCAGCATCCCTGAGGTGTTGCCCGGCTGTCCCTCCTTGGAGGCAGTCTGGGGAAGATTATCACTGTACCCAGAAGCCTGGCATTCCCTCACTCAAGACAGATGGGTACAGTCGATCATATCCAAGGGTTACATAATTCCTTTCGAGGAAAGTCCCTTCCCCTCAAGTTCCCTTCCAGATGTACCACCCGGTCTAAGGGAGATTGCAGAGTCAGAAATCTCAAAACTACTGCAAAAGAGCCATTCAGCCAGTTACAATAGACCATTCAGAGCCGGAATCTACTCAAGGTTCTTTTGGTCCCCAAAAGACGGGAGACTGGAGACCAATATTGGATCTCAGCAGACTCAACAAGTCTGTCAGGAAGACAAGATTCGAATGGTCACTCTTCAGTCAATTCTGCCCTTCTTACAGAAGGACAACTGGATGTGCTCAATAGATCTTCAGGATGCGTACTATCACATCAAAATACACAGACGCTCCAGGAGATTTCTCCGCTTGGCTGGGGTCCAGTCATTTCCAGTTCAGAGCCCTGCCCTTTGGTCTCACTACAGCCCCCAGAGTGTTCACCAAATGCATGGCAGTGGTCACGGCTCACCTGAGACGTCAAGGATTCCAGGTGTTTCCGTATCTCGACGACTGGCTCCTGTCAGCCACCACCAGGCATCAGCTTATACAAGCCAGGGATTACACAATAGACCTTTGTTCTCATTTGGGCATCTCAATCAACCGAAAAGTCATCCTTATCGCCCTGCCAGTCTATTACCTTCATAGGCGCAAACTTAAACACTGTTCGGATGTCAGCTACCCTTACAGAACAAAGAGTTTCAGACATTCAGACTCATGTCAGGATCATTCTGGCCAGCAAGAAAATACAGGCCAGAATGGTTCTAAAGGTATTAGGTCTCATGGCTGCGGCCATTACTCTTCTTCCCTGGCTCGATTCTACATGCGCCTTCTTCAGTGGATGCTGTTCACACAGTGGTCATACCAGCAACTTCCAATCGTCACCAGATTCTGGTGACACAGACATGCAAAGAGCATCTGGCTTGGTGGATCACATCGTCTCAGGTTCACCAAGGCAGGTACTTTGTACCCCCATCCCCGATAGCCACTGTCACCACGGATGCCTCCCTGATCGGGTGGGGGTCATTATCAGGGCAGGATGGTTCATGGGACGTGGCAGCCGTTCGAGTACCATCTGCACATAAATGTCCTGGAGATGAGAGCAGTGCTTTTAACGTTGCAAGCCCTCAACGACTTTCTTCCCGTAGGGACAATTGCAGTCCACACAGACAACATGTCTGTAGTTTGGTATATCAACAAACAGGGCGGAACCAAGTCCTACCCCTTGTGTCGAGAAGTGCTCAGACTATGGCAATGGGCGATCTCCTCTCATCGGTTTCTGGTAGCAACGCATATCCCTGGGAAAACCAACATTATAGCGGACAGATTGAGCAGAGCTGTCCTCATGCCTCACGAGTGGTCACTCAAGCAATCTATAGCGGAAGAGATTTTTCTGGAATGGGGTCGTCCATGTTGCGATCTTTTTGCTACTCCCCAAAACAGCAAATGTCCAGACTTCTTCAGCCTCTTCCCTCTATCAGGCCATCCCCCCAGAGACGCTCTGACCCAGGATTGGCCCCAGGGACTTCTTTATGCCTTCCCTCCATTTCCTCTGATCCCTCAGGTGATCCAGAAAGCTACCGTTTTGAGAGCCAAATTGATTCTCATTGCCCCTTACTGGCCTCGACAAGTTTGGTTCCCGTTCCTCCATCATCACCTTTTGGTGCAGCCGTGGCATCTGGACCCAGTGCCAGATCTTCTGATTCACCAATCGGGTCAGTTGCACCGGTCAATCCCTTCTCTCAACCTCACAGCATGGTTGCTCCACTTCCTTCCTTAGCCAGGCTTCCTTTGATCTCTAACCCAGTTAGAGACATCATAGTAGCTTCGCTAAAATCCTCTACCAGGAGGATTTATACAAGCAAATGGAAACGTTTCTCTTATTGGGCTAAGGCCCAAAATATTGATCCTTTTACTGCCCCTGTTCAGGCAGTTCTGGACTTCTTAGCAGAGATTTTTCATGCAGGCTCCTCTTCTTCCACAGTCAGAGTTCAATTGGCTGCTATTTCCAATTTTCATGTCGGGATAGCAGATCATAATATTATGTCCCATAGGCTCTGCAGGGCCTTCTTGAAAGGAATTTTCCTACTAAAACCTCCAATCAGGAATCCTCCTCCTCAGTGGGATCTAAATTTAGTGCTGACATCCTTGATTCTTCCCCTGCGAGCCAGCTGTTTCTTGTGCCCTGAAATATCTTTCTTGGAAAGCGTTAGTCCTAGTGGCTATTACATCTGCCAGGAGGGTGGCTGAACTTCATGCTCTTCGGTTCGACCCCTATTTGGTTTTTCACAAAGACAGAGTATCTTTGAGAACTAACCCAACCTTTTACCTAAGGTCGCTTCAAAGAACAATTTGAATCAATCCATTGATCTCCCGGTATTTTTCCCTAACTATTCAGATAGAGCTGAACAAAAGCTACATTATCTTGATGTCCACCGTCAACTTAGATATTATTTGGACAGAACAAAAAAATTTAGAAAATCTGATCAACTTTTTGTTTCCTATGCGGATAATAAAAAAGGCCTTCCTGTTTCTAAAGTGACTTTGTCCAGATGGCTTTCTTCGGTCATCTCTGAAATTTATACGCTCAGGGGAAAACAGCTGTGCTCAAAACCTAAAGCACATTCAACTAGGAGCTTAGCTACTTCTGTGGCTTTTCAAGCTAGACTTCCTTTGGACACTATTTGTGCAGCGGCCACTTGGGCTACTCCTCACACTTTTGTTTCCCATTACAAATTGGACTTGGCCTCCAGGGACAGAGCCAGTTTTGGCTCTACAGTCCTCAAGAGTTTGTTCCATTGAGCCACCCAGGATAGAGGTGCTAGGGACGCGGTCCCATCAAGCAAGAATGAAGGCGAGATTGACAACTTAACATTAAGAAGTTATGTACCTACCATAACGTTCCATGTTAGTTGTCTTCTCTCGCCTTCTTTCTTGCGACCCTCCCTCCTACCCCCTGGCCTGGACAGACCTTGTATAAGAAACTGTTATGCTATAGACCATTCAGACCTGGTCCTTTTTCCATCTGTAAGTTTCTTTCTTCCTTTGGGAAGTATTTTATGCTTGGTGCTATTGCCCTTTGTCAGCAAACGAGATCTGGGTACTTACCGCCTTGCATCATGGGATATGGGGCTGCCTCGAGCTGGTAAAAGTGACTCTCGAGCTTAGCAAGTGCCGAGCCGAGGGATTGGCTCCGAACCCATCAAGCAAGAAAGAAGGCGAGAGAAGACAACTAACATGGAACGTTATGGTAGGTACATAACTTCTTATTCAGATTCGCAGGCCTCTACTGAGACCCATTCGGAGTCTGGTATGCTGCAAGATGCTTCAACTGTGGAACCTGCGGATGTCTCCACCTTGGATGGGTCTGGAGCCGCTGTGCAGGCACCGGCTTCTGAGGGTGTGTTCAGGCCTACTGATTTGCATATTAAACCAACGCCATCTTCTTCAAGGCCTAAAACTCGAACCATGCCTAGAAAACAGACGCCCAGTCCACATTAAAAAACAAATGATAAGAATGGCTGGAGATCTTATTACTTTAATCAGGGGAAGCCAACCTTCCCCCTCTAAGAGACCTAGGACTGAATTTGTTTGATACTTCTGTCCAGGATTCTGAATTTTTTTCCACTGATTACCAGGTTTTACCCTTATCTACCTATGAGGATTCTGACGCAGAGGACTCTATTCCCTCTGCTTCCCCCCTCAGAGGATTTCTCTTTTGGTGAAACCCTGCATACTCTTCGGGAACATTTCCTCTGGGAATGCCAGGATTACTCTGATTGTAAAAAGAGGCTTAGGGATTTCTTACTCCTGCCAAAACACAGGCCTTAGCTATCCCTCTTGTACTAGACATTGTTGATTATGCCTTTTCGGAATATAGCTTTGCTCCTGACTCTACCTCCTGCTCCCAGAAAACCTGATAGATATTACAGGGTTCCTGACTCTCTCAAGTTCCTTTTTAAAAATCCTACTGCGGATCCTGAGACCATTTCACAGGGTCCCAAGGGCATTAAGGCTACTACTGCCAAAATTCCTACCACTTCTGATAGAGACTCCAGATGGGGTAAGAAGGTATACACTTCTGCAATCTTGGCCATTAGGGCCTTAAACTGCCAGTTTCATATGTTAAAGTATCAGCGGCATATTATTGGATTGCTAAAACAGAAAATTATGTTGATTCCTGACTGTGCTGAAAATAAAGAATTACAGGATTTAATGCATTCTGCTGAACAGGTTGGAAAAATTACTTTGCAATGTGGGTTTGATTCACTAGAGGCATCTTGCAGGGCTGCTCTCACTGGGTCTGTATTTAGAAGGCATGCTTGGCTTAAGGAGCAATCTTTGCCAGATCATGTTAAAGCTAAATTGCTGGATGCTTCCTTAAATAAGGACTACCTGTTTGGCAACAAAGCAGAAGTAGTTCTTAAAAAGATGGAGGAAAAAGCTAAATCTATGCAAACTGTTAAAGATTTCCTACAAGTACAGCCTGCATGATTTAGTAGGCATTGGTCCTCTAATAATTGGTCCTTTCCTGCCTCTTCCAGGCCTTCTCAGTCCAAACCCAGAACCAGCAGAACACCTAGGCTTCAGTCCCAGTGTAGGCACAGGACTAAGCAGTGGCAGGCTCCCACTTTCTAATTGGAGAGTAGTAAGACCCCCCCCCTCCCCCATGGTAATCTGTTTCAATGACTTAACTTTAAAACTTCCAAACACTTCTCAACTGACTGCTCCTTTAGGGGGAATATTGCTCTGCAGGCCAAAAACTGAGAACTCAAAACAACTGGGTTTTAAATATAGTTTCCCAAGGATACAGATTTCACTTCCACACGTTACCAACCCCGAACAGTTAGCCAGATCTACCCCCAAATCAGTGGGCAGAGGCTCAAAAGCAAGTACTCTTTCTCTTAAGCATAACGGCTATTCAAACTGTACCAGAAGAGGAAAGGGGACAAGGTTTCTACTCAAGGCTTTTCCTGGTACCCAGAAAAGACAACTCATGGCATCCTATCCTGGACCTTTATCTTAAACACCTTTTTGGTGATTCCAAAATTTAAGATGTTAACTCTTCACCAGTTGATTCCTATGATAGGCAAAGATGCCTGATTGGCAACACTGGATTTAATGATAGGCAAAGATGCCTGGCTGGCAACACTGGATTTAAAGGAAGCCCATCTGCACATCCCAATCAGGGAATCTTGCAGAAGATACCTACGCTTCAAAGCAGGCTACATGCACCATCAGTTCTCTGCACTGCCCTTTGGCTTATCTACTGCGCCCAGGGAATTCACAAAGTACCTAGCTCCAGTCATTGCATTTTGCCGGCCAAGAAATATTCTAATATACCCATACCTAGACGATTGTCTAATTCGGGCAGAAATACAGGACATACGTTTGAATCATCTGGCATTTGTACAAAAGGTTTACAATACGTACCTGAACAAAATTATTCTGGAACAAAACTCTTTCCCTACCCA
>NC_056725.1:1342408349-1342437963 GCF_019279795.1 Protopterus annectens | reverse complement strand
GGCTTTTAGAAACCTTTTTATTTTTATTTTGAGGACATCCTTTGAGTTCTGCTGGAGGAAACCCACTACCAGGAAGTCTTATTTAACCAAACTGAAGAGGTTTTCTGTTTGGTGTTTTCCTTGTAAGCCGGATCTATTTTTTTTTTTTTTTTTTGGAAGTTCCTTTGGTTCTTGGTAGTTTGTGAAAGTTGCTTAATGCTGGGTTGATGTACTCTTCTGTTAAAAGCTTACCTGTCAGCTATTTCTGCTTGTCTGCCTTTGACTCGTCCTTTGGCTTCTTGACTTGAGGTCAAACTATTCCTTAAAGCTGCCCTTCATGTTAGGCCTCCTAGGAAGTCTATTCCTTCTTCCTAGGACCTTAAATTTTTTTGGAAAAATTTACTTGTGCTCCTTTGTGGTTGCAGCTTCATCTTCTTTGCAACATTGTTCTTGGAAGACTGTTCTTCTTTTTCCCCTGTCTTCAGCAAGATGGATGCCTGAGCTGCAGGCCCTTGTGGCTATGGCTGCTCCTTTTTCATAAGGACAGGGTGTTTCTTCATAGTAATCCTCTTTTTATGCCCAAAGTGGTTAATGAGTTGTCCCTTAGTGTATTCATTTGTCTACCTTTTTTTTTCCTTCTCCAATGTCTGTTAGTGAGAAGGCTTCAACACACCTTGGATTTGCGCAGACAACTCTGATATTATTTGGGTAAAACTGAAGCCAGTTGCAAGTCTGAGCAACTTTTTGTTTCCTTTCATCCTAGGTGTTTGGGTTTGGCTGTTTCTAAGCAGACTATTTCTTCATGTATATCTAAGGCCATTTTCTTTTATTACTCTTCATAGGAAAAGTTTTTCTTTTATTAAGGCTCATTGTACCATGGCTGTGGCTTCTTGTGGTACTCTTTTACACAGGATTGGATACCAGCTCCATCCTTATGGCAGCTACTCACTTCTGCTAAGCACTATAAGCTGGATGTTGTTGCCAGGTCTATGGCTGGATCTGCCAGAGCTATCCTGCATTGCTTTCTTGAAGGCACTGCTGAAACTTCCTTCTCCCACCTTTCCTACTGAGCTTTTGTAGTCTCCCTACTGTAAATAACATTCTAACAATGTAAGGATATAATATAGTTGTGCAAAATCTAACCATAACCGTTGATGTCCTTCTCTTCACTGTTACAGTATTCGCTCCCTTCCTTCTCCCCCCCCCCCCGTTTCTTTCTCCTTCTTGGATGCAAATGTTCCTCTTTTCTTGTTGGTCTGTTGTTCCTCCAGGGGCTTTTCATTTCTGAGGATGGTACATCCATGTCATTTTTATGCCCTACGCCGTGCACATGGAGCATTTGTTTGACATTAGATGTTTCAAATTCAACATAAGGCTGTGGTATAGTGGCTGGACGTTGGGCTGCACTAAGCAAGGGGCCTCTACTGTAAGGAATACTGTAGCATTGAAGAGCAGGACATCTACTGTTATGGTAAGATTTTGCACAACTGTACGTTCCTCACTGTCCAAAGAAGCCAGCCGCTACTTTAACTTGTGAGCCTGGTAATTTACATTTCTAACGACTAAAGTGGTGGACGACAAGTTACACATAAGGAGTGCAAGTACCAGTGTGCCATCTACTTTTCACAACTGAGACTATTAACTTTCTGTGACATTAGTCAAGAAACATATGAGAAGCTCCCCAATGGGGTACTCTGCTTTAGATATCTTTCTGTTTTGTGGACCAACAGATGGACTGACTAGAACTCTTCTTCGAGCTGTGACAGCAAGAAAGAACTGAGGTTATGGTTTCAGACTCCCTTTGTACCTAGACATCTTGACATTGTTCAAGGCATCTGCTGGCTTCAGAAGGAGGAAAAAGGTTCTCTGTTAGTTGGGCCAGCCAAGGGCTTCCACGGAATATAATCCGATAAGCTATGATTGCAACAGTGACTACACTCAAACATCTACATTTATATTAATTGTACACAACTGTACGTCAGTCTTACAGATATTTATTTTCTCATCCTAGAACTGATCTTGAAGTTATTTTATATCATATGCTAGTGTAACAAAAATTTAGTTAATGCAAATCCTTCCCACTCTGACAAGGATTGGAAAGCTTTCAATAGATTTGAGAAGATTTATTCTTATTTAGTCTTTAGAATTCTAAATTGTTAGGCTTACATGTTTAAGTATCTGTTGACTTTTCACAGTGAGTGATATTATTGCCTTTTTTCCCCACTTTAAAGGAGGTAAGTCCATTTAAATGATGTAATTGCTTCTTTTTTCTCAGGTAATTAAACATTCTTTAAAATGTTCTTATGAATGTGCTTATTGTGTGTTCAGGGTAGTAGCTGCTGTTTCTGTTACGTGGTGGTTTGCTTAGGTGAGCATAGTTTTCTGAAGATGTTAATTCAGAAGTTTTTAATTCTCCTTTGGACAAGGAGATTTTGGTAGATTATTTTGCGACTTCAGTAATCAAACCTTTTGAGAAGACGGAATTTATTCAAGGGATTTCTCAGATTTTTCAGCCCTTAAAGTTTTCTAAATCCTTTACTACAAACTTGGGCTCTTTTTACAAAAAGCAAAATAAACAGCGGCAAGAATACTAGAAAAAATGCTAGGAAAGTTCAATGGAGAAAAAAGGGCAGTCCAATAATATGGAATGACTGTTGCAACATCCCCCACCCACCCTGACACTACCTTTAACCTACCCAGAGCCTGATTCTTCACAGTCCATTTTGGCATCCTATAGTTTCTGGCAAATGAGTTTTAAGAATGTTTAGGGAGGGGTTACATACGTTACTAAGAAAGCCTTCTTCATTTTCTGGGAATTCTGGCGGCTCCTCCAAATCAGACTTGTTTCTCCCCCAGTCATCAACCAAATGCTTTCTGTGGAAGTCATAGAACTGGTGTCAGTAAGAGGGAGGTTTTTATTCAAGAATTTTTTTAGTGCCAAAGAAGGACCACTCTTGGAAACCAGTTCTTTACCTGTTCTTTCTCAGCCTGTTTGTGAATGTTGCAAAGTTCAAAGTTTTGTCCTTTCAAACTTTGTTCCCTCTTTCCTCTTCTGCCTTTTGTTAACCCTAGACTTGAAAAATGCTCATCACATTCCTATTGCAGAAGATTTCAGTAGTTTTCTAAGGTTTTCTTTGTCTGGGTTTCACACATGCACACACAGTTATCTGCATTTTGCTTTTGGTTATTTACTGCTCCAAGACTCTTTCCAAAGTGTCTGCCTCATGTGATAGCCCATTGTTGACAGCAGGATATTCACATTTTCCTTAGACATTTTGCTTATCTTTGCAGTCTTTCTCAAAGTGTTAGAGGAAACCCTTACATGGGTAAGAAACCTCTTTATCAATCTGGAATTCCAGGCAAACAGTCAACAGTCATCCTTGATTCCTTCCTGCAGCACCATGTTCCTAGTGTGCCTTCTAGTTTAATCTATGCTAAAGGCATTCCTTCCTCATGACAAAAAGAGGTCCTATATCTGGAGTTGTTCCTGAGGCTCTCCATTTGGCCTAAGAGTTCTTAGAAAATCTCTGGATACTAGGGTCCATGGCTTCTATGATACCCTGATTTCCTTTGCCAGGTTACATACAAGAAAAAAATCAGTTCTTGAAAACAGTATGGTCTCAGTATTTCAGATTCTAGTGTTGGGGTTTGTGAAAAGAGAGTTGTATTGGTAGAGAAACCAGATATCCTTGAATCCAGGTCTCTTCTCCTTTCTCTGACTACCCCTGCACAATCTGTAGCATCACCCCTGCACAATCTGTAGCAGATGCATTGAATTTTGTATGGGGAGCTTTGTCAATGGTGTAAGGTCTTTAGAACAAACTGGACATGTCAAAGCACATCCATATCAGAGATGTTTGTTGCTATTCATGTTCTCAGTTTTCTGCATCTGTGGCCTCCAGGGCTACTGCAAGTAGTAACCGACAACACCACAGTGATGTGATACAAAGAAAGGGGTGGGGGTGCCAGATCTTATCCACAGTGCAGACTGGGTATGTTAGATTGGGATGTTTCAAATCAGCACAGTTTAACCCTCCAACTTTTTATATTCTATATGAGTAGGACCAGGACAGGCCCTCAAAAATGGAAACTAAACAAGGGGGTGTACGAGGAATTGATCCAGTTATTTGGAACTCCCCTAGTAGAGGTTTGCCACCTTTCAACTAAAGAAATTCTGCTCCATGTTTCCTTGCAATCAGGCCTGGAAAAACAGATGCTTTTTCATTCCCTTGAGTGGGAATGTCTTCTGTATGCATCCATGATTATTGTGAAGGATCATTGTGGTGACTCCCTTCTGGTTCAGGCAACAGTGGTTATCTTTTCTTATTTAATTGCACAAGGGCAATTGTAACAAGCTTCCTCAGACAGTGGATATATCCACAAAAAACAGGGGTATTCGATACATTCCACTTTTCAACAACTGTGGCTGACTGTCTCAATGATTTAAGTTTGATGCCTTTTTGGGCATCTTTTTCCTGAGAGTCTTTGAATGCAGCTTTCTGGCACAGTCATGTTTAAACCACCTTGGGTGGTGTCTGTGTGTGCAGTTTTTTAAAGTGTAACTATTCACCCATATAAAAATTAATCAAACCAACCACAAGCGTCTGAAGTTGAATGAACAAGAGTACTTAAATGAATTAGGCAGCCTAGAGAATTACATACACAGAGATGTGGTTGTGGAGGTAAATATAAAATAAGTTTTAAATAGATGACATTTAAAAAACATTGGCCATCCATTAGTTTGGCACTAATACCAGTGCTGACTAAATAACTGTAATCTAACTCTGACTTTTAAAACTAGTTGACAAGTAAAAAAACTTTACACAAGGTCAATAAATATGAACCCATTGATGCTTTCTCTTTTTCAGTCCAAGAAAAGTTAATAATAATCCATGAGAGTTCTTTCAGAGGCTGGCATTAACTGGTACAAGGACTTAATTTTTTTTAAATTTAGAAAGCGTCTGTATTGAATGACTTTTCTTGAACTCTGGTGGTGTTTTTTGTACTGAATCAGTTTTGGGAAATACAGTTAGCATAGTCCCTCTAGGCTTCCCCATGTTTTCTGTATTAGGCAAGCAAGTTCCTGCCTCCTCTTTTTTAGTCAAGGTTCAAGTTCCAAACAGTTCATCTAGAAAGTTCCAGCTACATGAAATGTAATCCATTAATGACTGTAGGTGGCCACCAAGACACAGAAAACATTTCTAATGGGCATGTGAGTGTGTCTTTTCTTTTTTTCCTCATAGAAAAAATAAACTGTTACAATTTCTGTGTGTTTGCTTTACATATTTTGTTTTGCTGCACCTTTATAATAAAGCCGTATGCAATTTCTCCACATTTAACACATTTGCTTCATCTCCACTAGGGGGAAAACTTGCAGATTTTATAGCTTTTCCATGTTTTATGACTTTGCAGTATTTTTACTAAAACTATTTTAGGTTTTATACAAACCTGTTTGATAAGCCAACCTTATTTTTATGACGTTGTTGTATATTCCATCTCTAAATGATAGTGCTGGCCAAACCAGCTGATGACCTTTTGGTAGACTTGGTTGGGTTTTAGGTTAACATTAGGGTAGCAGCTAGCTGCTTGCGCTGCTTTGATTTCAAGCCACTAAAATAATTTACTGTAAAAATATTTGTAGTCTCAGTGACAGCATCTTCATGGTTACAAGAAATTCTGGACACCTAAGCTTGGTGTCAGTAAGTGGGGGGCAAGCATTTGACAATGCCAGATGTTGCATTACACTGCTCTGTGGCCGTAGCATATAGGATTGCAAGGTAATTTAACTGAGATAGTGTGATACAGTCAGCAAATAGAAATTTATATGACCGTCCATCACTGCATTCAGAATACTAGAATTCACAGGTTTAGCATTTTTTTTTTTCTGAAGAGTTTTATGAGTCTGATTATGTCCCTTTTTATTCTTCTTCACACTTGGGATCGTATCCAACCCTTGGATCCGAGTCAGCCACATATACCAGACTTCGGATCAGATTCTCGAGCTCCATCCTCTACCCATAATGCTCTACTCTCTTCCCCAACTCTTACAGCCATCGTACTAAGGCAGAGGTTTCATTCTCAAGTTTGTAAGGAATATTTTTGTCTGGTTATAACTCAAATTCTTCCTAAAACTAACTTTCTTTTTCCGTTAGAAATTGTAGCTGCTGCGTTCTGCTTCCTCCCTCTGTAGTTGTCATTGCCATTAGGTTTTCACTTTCTCGTTTTTCTCTTTTGAACGTCACTCATAGTAGTGGTATTCTTGTTGGTATATCTCCTTTTCTTTCCTTTCAGTACCCCTTTTTTCTCTCTTAGGTTCTCGTTAAACAAAAAAAAGTGTTATTTAATACTCTGCATGTTAACCTTTTTCCTTTTAGGTTACACTGCTTTTTTCTCACTGATATCTCCAAGAAACCTATTCAAGAAGTGCGCTTCTTGTGGGCATAAGATCCCCACCTCAGATGCCTACAAGTGTATCTATTGCCTGGGAGCTGACCATCTTAACTCTTGTCCCATTTGTGCCACTTTTAATCCAAGGGGTCTGTAGGACAGGGGCAGTAAACTAATATTAAGTCTTGCTACCGCCGTCTTCTGGGGTTCAACTCCCTCCGCCAATGCACTCAAGCAAGTTTCCTCTGACTCCAGGAAAAGATCTCATCAGAAGACCCCAAGGGCTTTTCTGGAGCCAGTAAAAAAGATTAGGAAGATGTCGGATTCGACCAACTCAGATCCGAAGTCTCTTGGGCCTCCTCCAGATCCAAAGTCCTCCTTGGATCCGAAAGGTTTGGCTGCTGTTGTGATCTCCTCTTTACCTTTTACTTTTTTTTCAGATCCTAAGCCATTGGATCTGACAATCAGAAGTCATACTCTAACAGAGTACGCTCTAAAACCTGTCTCTCCTTCCCTTACCCATTCATCTTTTTCAGACACAAAGGAAACACTGGAGAGCCTCATCCACATTTTCCAGGTCTTCAAGGAGTTTGACAGAGGCGGATGTGGACAGGATGCTGTGGAAATTTCTCAGGGCTTAGATCTAGGTGGGGGTCCTGCCAGGTCGTCCCCTCATGGATCCGTGTGATGTTCTTCATATTTCACTGTTGCAGTCATCACCTGTTGGGAGGTAGGGGGTTATCCCTGCTGTGGTAGCCCTCAGCCGGCGTGAATACCAGAGTCATTGTTTGTGTGCTGGCTGCTGTTGCTTGTAGTCTGACATCAGGTCATCAGTACTATAAAGCAAGGCAAACGACGTCATTACATCAGTCTTTCTTGCCATGGAGCCCGTAGCAGAATCAGTTTGCATGAGTGCCGGTCTGTCGCTACCAGAAGTCGAATTTCAGCAGAAAATGTCTAAAGCCAAGTACCCTGCCTGGGACCCTTTTTTCTTGCTCTAACCAGTGTCCTCTATGCAGGCCTCTGCCGAGACCCTTTTGGAGTCTAGTTTGCCACAGAAATCCACTTTGTCTTCCGAGCCTTTGGCTGTCTCTGCCTCGGTTGGGTCCGGAGCCGCGATGCAGGCACCGGCTTCAGAGTAGGCCATTCGCACTACCAATTCTAGACAGAAACTGACATCTTCTCTTCCGACTACCGTTTCTCAGAGACCGACTGATTCTCTCAGGCCTCGAAGCCAGGCCACTCCTAGGAAATCTGCTTCTAGCCACCATCTTGCTACTGCTTCCCCATCCCAAGCTCAAATGCTTAAAATGACGGAGGATCTCCTCCTTTATCCGAGATACTCAAACCCCCACTCCAAAAAGGAAAAGGCTTCCTTTTCCAGAAATTGACAAACCAAGAGTCTGAGGAATCTGATTATTCTGCCTTTGAAGAGGAAAAACAGCCCTCAACTGTTTGAGGATTCAGATGCAGAGGAATCCAATCCCCCCTGGCTCCCCTCCAGAGGACCTCTCCCATTAGGGAAACCCTTCACTCCCTTAGGGAACATTTTCAATGGCAATCTCAGGACTACCCACAGTCAAAGAAACGACTTAAGAGTTTCTGGACCTGCCACACCACAGACCCCCCCTGGCCATCCCACCTATTCCAGAAGTGGTGGATGATGTTTTCCTTGAATCCAGTTTAGCCCCTGATGCCCTGCTCCAGCTAAACATGACTGGTACTACAGAGTACCGGATTCTCACAAATACCTTGCTGCAGACCCTGAGGTCATTACACAGGGACCCAAAGGAGCTAAGACTAGTTCTGCCAAGAATCCTCTTCCTTCTGACAAAGACCTTTGCAACCTTAGCTGTCAGAGCACTCAATTGTCCGTTCCGTATGATAAAATGTCAGCAACACACTTTGGAACAATTAAAACAAAAAATTGCTACCTCTCCTGATGGTGCCAACTCAAAAGAGCTGGCAGAATTACTACACTCTGCTTGTCAAGTGGCCAAGCACTCATTACAGTGTGAATATAACGCCCTAGAAGCCTCTAGCAGGGCAGCAGTGACAGGATCTGTTATTAGAAGACCTGCATGGCTGAAGGATCAACCTCTCTCTGATCATGTCAAGTCTAAACCTATTGATGTACCCCTAGATAAGGAACGCCTGTTTGGGGAAAAAGCATAAGAGATGCTTAAAAAGATGGAAGACAAAGCAAAATCTATGCAAACAGTAAAAGATTTCTTTCAAGTTCAACCACCCAGATTCAGCAGGCACTTCCCCTCTATGCACTGGGCCTTCCCTGTACCCAGCAGACAGGGCCAAAGTAAGCCCTGCAGGGACAGGACATCCAGGCCCCTATCCCAGGGCCAGCAAAGAAGCAAACAGTGGACCACTTCCGCCTCTAAGCCAGGGGGTTCTAAGCCAAGCTTCTATGATGAACACTCACAGTGACTCTCCCTCCCCCCTCTGCCCTCCTGTCACTCATCTAAAACTAGGAGGAAGTCTCATCCTCTTCATGGACAATTGGGTCTCTATAACCAAGGACCAATGGGTATTAAAAATCATTTCTCAGAGAGAGAGATTCTCCTTCAGTGAACTCCCAATTCCAAGAGGGTACCCAGACCTCCCGCCAAACCAGTGAGCAGAGGCATTAACTCATTACATCCAAGTGACGCCTCCAGGTGCATCTGCAGTTAATGCCTACTGTTGCCTACAGGCGTCAAATATTGTTTGTTCGTATTTGCATCATTGATTCCAAAACCATGCTATGTACAAGGTTTTAAAAGATTTCATCTTAAAGCTTACACAATGGCAGACTCAACTGCATTAATATTTGACCTGTCTTGTGCAGGTTAAGAGATATTAACTGTTGTTTTTATGATAATTTATATAGATATAATTTTCACATTTTTCTAAATATCTCAACAACCATAAAACACAGGTAACACTCCATAGCCTCTTATGAAAGCACTCCGTTAGATGAATAAAATGCTGCCAACAGTATGTGTATAATGTGCGTGGTTGCTGAGATATTGTAAGTCGTTTACAAAATGTTACAAATGTAATGGTTACTGTGCTTTACTGCGAGTTATAAAATTCAGTTTAAGACTTAGAACCTAAAGAATACTAACACTAATAATAATTAGTGCTGAAGGGTTTGCCATTTATGCTTCCTTCATAACCCCTACGGTTCCAGAGATATGAACATTTGTTTGAAATGTGAGGACAATTTGATTATGTCAAAAGGCTTAGGCTCAGTCCATTGGGAGTTACAGTGCAAAATTCCTGAGCTCCACTGGAGTGCATGAGTTAAAACAGGTAAAAACACTAATATCCCAGGGGGCAGTAGAACCTGTCCCTCCGGATCAAACAGAAAAAGGTTTTTACTCCAGACTTTTCCTTGTACCCAGAAAAGAGGGCAATTGGCTCCCCATCCTGGATCTATCCAAACTAAACACCTCCTTGGTGGTCTCCAGATTCAAAATGCTAACCTTGCAGCAGCTCCTGCCTATGCTCACACAAAATGCCTGGCTGGTGACACTAGACGTAAAAGATGCCTACCTCCACATCCCCATCAGGGAATTGTGCAGAAAATTCCTGCGCTTCAGAGCAGGCAGTCAGCACTTTCAGTTCTCTGCACTGCCCTTTGGCTTTTCTACTGCTCCCAGAGTATTCACCAAATGCTTGGCCCTCGCTATAGCATTCTGCAGACAGAGAAATGTACAGATTTACCCTTACTTAGATGACTGCCTCATTCAAGCGAACAACTAAGAAAAGTTGCTCCAGGATCTTTTCTTTGATAAAAAACTCCTAACTTCTCTAGGATTCACCATCAACGAGAAAAAAATCAAAGTAAAACCCCACCAGGAAAATTGTTTTCCTGTGACCTGTGCTAGACACAGCAACCCTAATTCCTTCCTATTCCCAGAAAAGCAGAGTTTCTGCCTCTGTACTTCACCCAGCTGGCTTCCAGAAGTCAACTCACTGTGAGGAAGTTCCTGCAAGCCCTGGTATACATGGCATCTTGCATCCTTCTCATCCCTCTTGCTAGGCTTCAAATGAGAAAGCTTCAGTGGTACTAAAAGAACCTTTGGTGTCAGCACTCTGTCCCTAGAGACCACTCTCCCACTGATCCCTTGCATAAGGGACAAATTTCTCTGGTGGGCAGAGGACTGTGCCATGAACAAGGGTCTTCCCTTCGTCCTCCGCCCTTCCAGCCAGACCATCACCACCGACACCTCAGACATAGCTTGGAGCGCTCACCTAGCAGGCAGGTGTACCCAAGGCTTTTGGAATGCCCAGCAACTTGACTTGCATGACAGTACAAAATGCTCCGACTTCCTTCCAACCCCATCTCAGGCCAGGGGTTCTCCTTATAAAAACAGACCCAACAGTAATGTGGTACATCAACAAGCAGGGGGGCACCCAATCTTTACCCCCTGTGCAGGTTAGCCATGAGCCTGTGGCTTACAGCCACCTCCATGGGGCTACACCTAATTGCCCAATACTTACCAGGATCAACAACACACTGGCAGACCACCTAAGCAGAAACTTACTGGACCCCACAAATGGCAGCTCCACAGAGAAATTGATCTGCAAGTCACCAAGGGGTGGGGGACCCCAGAGGTGGACCTCTTTGCCTCGCACCTCAACCACCAGCTGCACAGGTTTTGTACCAGGGAGTATCACCTCCTGGCATGAAGGTGGATGCCTTGACCTTCTCCTGGAGCTCTCTTTGTGTACGCATACCCTCCTCTACCCCTTATTTCCAAGGTTCTGCTCAAAATAAGAGAGGAGAGACCAAAGGCCAACCTCATCACTCCAGATTGGCCCAGACCGCATTGGTACCCCTTACTACGCAGTCTGACCTTACAGCCCCCGAAGCTGCTTCCCCTAAGGTCAGAGCTCTTGACCCAAGAGAGAGGGAAGGTAATGCACCCAGACCTACAGACTCTCAAACTTCCAGCATGACTCGTACACTAAAAACTAACAAGAAGTCATTGTTAAGCAAATGGGTCCTGGACATCATCACAGAGGCCAGAAGGCCCAGCACAAGAAAATCTTATGCAGGAAAATGGAAAAGATTCTGCTCCTGGAAACAATCAAAAGGAGGCAGTTCCTCCCAGCCTTCTGTCCCTCTAATCCTGGATTACTTAGCAGAGTTGCTCAATAGTGGACTCTCCTTCTCCTCTATTAAAATCCATGCCTCAGCCATCTCTGCCCATTATAATTCAGACCCATCCCTCTTCTCTCATCCTTTGATTAAGCAATTCCTCAGAGGGGCTTCTAATATCAGGCCTCCCAGAAGACCTACTCCATCCTGGGACCTGAATTATGTGTTAGAGAAAGTAACCTTACCTCATTTCGAACCTGCCGCTTCAACAGAATTGAAATACCTCTCCTGGAAGACTGTCTTCCTACTAGCTATCACCTCAGCCAGAAGGGTTTCAGAACTTCAAGCTCTCATGGCTGTTGAGCCCTTCATAATTCTCCATGCAGACAGAGTCTCCATGAGGACTATTCCCTCCTTTATGCCCAAGGTGGTATCTGATGTGACCCTTAACCAGGTCATACACCTTCCCACCTTCTTTCCCAACCCCCAAAACAAGGGGAAAGAATTCTACACTCACTAGACGTGCACAGACATCTCGGATACTATCTGAACCGCACTAAGCCATTCAGAAAAACTAACCAGCCTTTTGTAAGCTTTGCCCCAGGGGCAGAGGGGAAGCCCATCTCCAAACAAACCATTTCCAAATGGATTTCACACTGTATCTGTTTTTGCTACAGACTACATGGACTTCACTAGGGCAACCTACACTTCCAATGCCATCCTCAGAGGAGTACCCACCAGGGACATGTTGGAAGTGGCCACCTGGACCTCTGTCCATACCTTTACAAAGGATTGCCACTTACCTCTCTTTTCCAAGTTTAGGGAAGGGTTTACCTCTGCAATTCTGCAGGGCCTCTTGACCCATACCTAGGACTCTGCCTATCATTCCACCCTTTACCTCAGCTTTAGGTATCCTCCCACAGGTGATGACTGCAGCAGTGAAACACTAAGAACATATTTCAGTTGTATACACTTACCATAAATGTAGATGTTCGAGTGTATTCACTGTTGCAGTCTTGGTTTCCCTCTCTCCATCCCCCATTTCACATCTTCCCCTAGGGGGACATTTGCTTCCCAAGGTGGCTCTTGGCCACCAGGACCACTACTCTCTTTTCCCTTGTGCTTCTGATGGGTTAGGGCAAGAAAACGTGATGTAATGACGTCGACTGCCTTGCTTTATAGTACTGATGACCTGAAGACAGACTACACGCGACAGCAGCCGGCGCACAAAAATGTTGACTCTGGTATTCGGGCCGGCCGAGGCCCACCACAGCAGGGATAACCCCCTACCTTCCACAGGTGATGACTGCAACAGTGAATACACTCTTAACATCCACATTTATGGTAAGTGTACACAACTGTACTTTCACCTGCTAAATCCATTCTTTCTCCTTCTCCAATCCGACCAGTGATTTCAGAGTCCCAAGATATGAGATCCTCAAGAGGTTCGGCATCAGATCCAAGAAAGATACCCTCTTCGATTTCGATGATGTCTGTGACCAGTTCTGCGTCAGTACCCTTGGATCAGAGCGGGTGTCTGATCCAAGAGGTTGGCTGTTGGTCTGAATGGTTGGGTTTCGCCCTGACTTTGTCAGATCCATCCCTTCCCCTTGGAGCCTTGGCCCTAGACAGCTCCGATCTGGGGGTGACCCCAACCTTCCCTCCTTGTCAGAGGATGGAGGGAGAGGTTTCCCCTGGTCCATCAGCATTCAGGGTGGTAGAAAGAGCTTTCACTCTGCATGGAGAACTGTCCTCTCGTCTCAGATCCTACTCATCGCCCCTCTTTCAGTCTGAACTCTGAGCCCATCAGACCTGTTCCACAGGGACAGACAGTTCCGGGAAGTCTCCAGACAGTTCCCTTAGAGGAATCCCCCACTTCTTCTGATGCCTCTTCTGAACACCCCACAGAAGAGGTTCCTTGGAGGAGGATGTATAAGAGGAGGCATATTGACTCGCTCATGGAGTCTCTCATGGAAGACACTGATTTTGATATGAGAGATGGATTCCCCAGATCGCCACCTCATGACATCTCTTTTGGAGATATCCTTGAAATCTTAAAACAGAAGGGTGGCTAGTCTTCCCAATCTCTTTTTGAAGAATGAGTGTTTCTGGGGCTTTCGATTCTAGACAGTCTACATCTTCAGTGATGCCCCCCCCCCCCCCCCGGCGGATGAATTAAGTGACTGTTACCTGCCAGGCTTGGAAGGAACCAGACAGTATCGAACCTATCCCAAAGTACCTGGACAAATTTCTGGTCCCTTCTGCTGATGGACCCCACTGGAGCAAGGGATTCCCATTTGATGCTATATTGAGCTAGTTGAACAAAGCTCCTCTGTCCATCCACCAAACAGGGAGTCCAGAACAATGGACAGATTAGGAAAGCAATTGTACGCCTCAGCAACATTTGTGCTGAGGTCGTTTAACTACTTGACATATTTCACTCAGCTGCAGAGAGATTTGATAAAGGAATTCTCATATACTTTGAGTCCATGTCTGTGGAGGATCTCAACAAGATTTCCTTACAACTGGCCACTCTACTGTCCATTTCTAATGCATCGATGAGGCTGATCTCCCATGCAGCAGAGGGTGCCTCATGAGCTGCCGGTTCAGGCATAGCCGTTAGAAGACTTGCTTGGATGAGGCTATGAGATTTTGTGTAACGCTTCAAAACAGCCTTTGTCAATGCCTCCTATGATGGCTGTTATTTGGGCCATCAGTTAAAGGAGAGCCGCACCCACAGACAAAAATACATGTGTATTTCATCATCATACATTTTAACACAACTCTGGGACTATTTACAGGTTTTTAAATATTTTTATATGTAATTTGAATCTGACCACATGGGGTCTGACATCTTGAAGTAATTCTGATTGTTTAGTCTGCCTCTAGGTATCCCACAATGCAATGCTTGTCTGTATATAAAAAAGCAACTCATGCAGGCCTCTTTCTTTCTAAAGCTCCTGTCACTGCATTGATTTTACATGCATACACTGGTTTGTTACAGTCCGTTAGTTTTAAGTAACATCTCATGCCATTCCCTGACTACTTAAAACACAAACAGTGCAAATGCCACAGAACTTTCAAAGTGCTTTTTACTACTGCTTCTTTTTAGAATGGCTAAACTGCAGCCTTTTGTGAAGACTGAATTGTACTACTTTGACTCCTGTCCCATCCACTTTCACACCTAACTCCCATAGCTGTCAAAAGTGCTAAGGGTAATTTAAGCTATTACCTGCTGTGAATGACAGCTCACAGCAGGAGACTTGACTCGTATACTGTTTCCTTGTTCTAGTCTTTACTTTCTGTATGGGTAGGGGAAGAACCAGGGAGCTATGATATCGCAACATGGGTGGGTTTTTAGGACAGTAGTGGTGATGTAAATTTTGGGGAGGGAAATGGATAGAAAACTACCTGTATTCAGTGGCCTTGATGACATCAGTGAATTGGAGACTGCAGCAAGCTTTTCCAGGGCGGGACAAAAGTTTTTTGAAAGTGAAACCACCACAGTGCAATAAGGTACTGTTCTAGTGGAGAGAAAGTCAGTTTAAAATATTTAAAATGCTGTATTGTTTATTCATAGCAGGGACAGTAAATTGGGAGAAAACAGACGTAGAAGTTGAGCATTTAATAATAGAATCCCATTGTTGTCCATTAAAGACATGCTTACCCGCAACGAACAAGAAGGAAAGACTCTGTCTGCCATAGGAATCAACTTTTCTACACCTAAACGGGCTTTCTCTAGAAACCAATGAGGTGGTAAGAAGATGTGGTTCAAAACCTTGGGGACCTTTCCGGGATTTATAATTCCACCAGAAGCAGAGGAGGAAATTTCAATGGAGGATGTCATCCTAGAGGCAGAGGTGGCCAGCAGAATCAGGGCTTCAGAGGTTCCTTCTCAGATAGTCCCCATTAATGCTCCTGAAGCATTGCCTGACTCTCTGCCTCTGGAGGCAGTTGGGGGTTGTTTCTCTTAGCACCTAGATGCCTGGACAGATATCACAAAAAAGTCATGGTTGCTAAGAATTATATGCAGACTTTACTACGTACCATTTTCCGTTTCCCTTCCTCCTCATCCTGTCCAAAAGAGGAAGCTTCCCAAGGTTTCACCCAGTCAGATGGAAGATCCAGCAATAGAAATAAAAAAGCTGCTCCAGAAAAGAATCATCCAGGAGGTTTCACCCAACCAAATAGTATTCGGAACCTACTCCTGCTTCTATTTAGTGCCAAAGAAAATGGGGGCCCTAAGACCCATTTTGGATCTAAGCACCTTATACCAGTATGTAAAGAAGATAAAGTTCCGAATGGTCATGGTTCAGTCCATCCTGCCTCTTCTGTGCAAAGACAATTGGATGTGTTCTGTAGATCTCCAGGATGTGTACTATCCCATTAAAAAAATAGACAGGTGATCCAGGAGACATCTGCACTTTTGGCCGGTAGCCAATCATTACCAATTCAGAGTTCTGCCTTTGGACTCACCACAGCCCCTAGGGTGTTTACCAAATGCATGGCAGTAGTGGCAGCTCACTTGAGACTCTTAAGGATTCCAGGTGTTTCCATATCTCAACAGTTGGGTCTTCACCACCCCATTCAGGCATTAACTTCTACAAGCCAGGAACTACTTGTTCCAGGTTTGCAACACCTTAGGCATCTGGATAAAACCATACCAGATCGAACCTAGCCCCAGTACAGACCCTGGATTTTATAGGAACTCTTCAATACTACAACTCTGGTCGCATCCTTACCTCTCCCATCGCATCACATCCTTGAGAAATCAAATTCGGGACATGCTATCTCACCCATCTCCTCTATAAGATTAGTACTACAGACTTTTGGGTCGATGTCAGCTGGCATACTTCTAGTCCCTCTAGCAAGGTTCTGTATGCGAATCCTTCAGTGGACTTTGGCGGTACAGTAGTCCATAATTTAACAACCCATATAATTTCCCATAAAACTCTCCCTAATCTTCAAACATCATATTTGCTGGTAGAGCCAGTCTGACCACTATTTTCTGGGCAGACCGTTCACCCTTCCATCCTCAGTTGCCACTGTGACCAAGGATGCTTCCAAACTGGGATGGGGGGACATTTCTCGGAAAGGTAGTCCAAGGTATGTGGTCCCCTCTAGAAACCAAGTTGCATATCAACGTCCTAGAGATGAAAGCAGTCCTCATAGCATTGCAGGCATTTCAAGAATTTTTCCCTCTAGGGACTGTTGCAATTCAGACAGACATGTCCATAGTCTGGCACATCAACAAGCAAGGAGGAACTAAATCTGATCTGTGTGCAGAGAGACCACGAGGGTTTGGGAATGGGCGATCGCTTCAGACCGCTTTTCTCATTGCAATGCACGTCCTGGAGAAGACCAACGTACTAGCAGACACTCAGCAGGTCCATCCTGATGCCTCATGTGTAGTCTTTCAGTCAGTCAGTAGTGAATATGTTCTTCAGCTGCTGAGGCCAGCCTTGCTGCAACCTATTTGCCTCACCCCTCAACAAGTGCAAAAAGTATTTTGCTCTAATTCCCCAATCTGAGGGATTCACCGAGAGATGCTCTGATTCATGATTGGCCCCAGGGTCTCCTGAATGCTTACCCTCTTCTTACTCTGATTCCAAAGTTCTTACAGAAAGCAAGCAGGCTGAAGAGCACAGTCATCCTCATTGCCCCTTTTGTCTCTTCCTCTGGTGTCACTTGAAGTACCCTCCATGGACACTGGATCCCAACCAGGATTTCCTGTTCCATTTTTCTTGAATTCAACACCCCGGTCTCCATGCACTGAAGCTAACCACATGGTTTTTCCACTTTTTGTAGTAGTCAGACAGTCCAGGCTTGCTTCCCCTGTTAGTGAGATTATTTTGCCCCCCCCCCCCCAGAAGGCTTCTGCCAATAAAGTATATGGAAGCAAATGGAAAAGATTTTCTATTTGAGCTTCCAACCAGAATACTGATCCTTTCTCAGCTTCTTATTTCAGCCATTCTTCTCTTCCTAACAACTCTCTTTAAAGAAGGGGCAGTTTTTCTACTATTAAGCTTCAGTTTGCTGTGATCTCTTAACTTCCATTCTGGAAACAAATCCTTTTCTTTGGCTTCATCCAGTTTGTGTAAAGCCTTCATGAAGGGAGTCTTTTTCCTCAGGCCCCCAATAAAGGACCCCCTCCTCCTTGGTACCTTACTGTTGTCCTTCAGGTTTTAACTCCAAAACCTTTGAACCAGCAGACATATGTGATATGAAGTTTCTTTCTTGGAAAATTATCTTTTTAGTGGCTGTTACGTCAGCAAAAAGCATTTCTGAGTTTCAGGCACCATCAGCTAAGCCTCCTTACATTATTTTTCATAAGAACAGGGTATCTCAACGGACCAGTCCTTCCTTTCTTCCTAAATTGGCGGCAGAGAATAACATTAATTTGTCTATACAGTTACCAGTCATCTTTCCAAAATGTACATATAAGGGAGAATACATGCTTTACCTCCTTGATGTGTACAGACAATTATGCTTTTACCTTCACAGGACAAAACCGTTCAGGAAGTCCGACCAGCTGTTTGTATCCTTTTCTCCTGGCTGCTTGTCAGGCAGTATCTAAACTTACACTAGCCAAATGGATTACTGACTGCATTTCCTTGGCTTATTCCTAAAAAGGATTAGATTTATCACGACCCCCTAGACCTCGCTGCATCAGTCTACGGCTACATCATCTGCTTTTTCATCAAGGACTTCCATTGATGATATTTGTGCTGCAGCCACTTGGTCTAAGACTCGCACTTTTGTTACACATTACAAATTGGACATTATTTCCAGAAGCAGATCTTCCTTTGGTTCGTCGGTGTTCCCGCATGTCCTTCTGTGAGTACCTCCCAAGGGCTATGTAGCTGGGGAGTCTGTCCTATTTGTGAGGAAGAATGGAAAGGGACATCAGATTTAGGAGTTATGTACTTAATATAACTTGGCATCTGTGTTGTCAGTTTTCATTCTTTTTCAATTTGCCTCCTATCCATCCCCCAGCCTTGTCTTTCCAAAAGTACCTGTTAAATTATATTGGAACCTTTCAGTTTCAAGTTTGAGCCCTAACCTTTTCTTATGTCTTTATCTCTCTCTCTCATGAATTGGGAGATTAGACAGCAAACTTGATCTGAGGAGTTGGGGAGAGAATAGAGCATTATTGATAGAGAGAGGCGCTCGAGAATTGGATCTGAAGTCTTTTATATGCAACTGAGCCTGATCCTATCCCATTTGTGAGGAAGAATAAAAATGGACAACACAGATGCCATTTTATGGCAAGTACATAACTCCTAATTTCTTTTTGTGAGACCAGGGTATTTATTAACTGTTTCTGAATTATGGAAAGAGCTGGTAACTAGCTTATTTTATTTAAGGTAAGGAATTTTGTCAAAGTTTTCTTGTATACTTTTATTTTGACCTTGCACAATGGCTCCTCCATTACCTCCATAAATTCAACCCATTCACTCAACAAGGTGGAAGCTGAGCATCTCTGGGCCAGGCAAATGCATTACAGCCAATTTGTTTCAAATCACAAAAGCTTATTCATGTCAGTGATCTTGGTTATGGTCAGTGGCTCAACAGGTAGCACACTCACTTGTGGTGAAGAAGGCTGTTTCTATTCCCACATTAGGTAGATCATTTTTTAACACTGCAGTGCAGCACTCCTGGGTGTGCCATCCTTTAGATGAGATGTTAAACAAGGCCGTATCTGCTAGAGTTGGTGGTAGCTCAGGTGGATGTCAAAGACCCTACGATGCCGTGGCCAAATTTCCCCTAGTAGCATAAGTATCACCTTGGGTCTCCCCTGAAAAGAGGGTACTATTACTAGTGGGAGTAATCCAGTCATCAGATAATAAATATGGGACTGACCCACCCATTCCCCTGGCAGTAAGATTCAGGTGGTAGGGAGCATGTCACTTTGCTGATCCTTCTCAGCAGTCTAGTTGTAGCTGTCTGGTCAGCATGCTTCCCAGATGACACGTGCTCCTGTCTCTGCAGTAAAGTTTGTGCCTGATGCAGTGAGAACAAATGTGGCCATACAGGCAAGCAGTACATTCAGCTACTGATAGATGCCACTAGTGTCACAAGCCTAGCAGACTCCATTCTCCCAAGGATGTGTAAGCTTGGGGCAGTTGCTTACGCTATACTGCTTTGTCCCTCCCAATACTCGTAGCACTATCTAAACTTCTGTTGTCTGGGCTGCAGTCTGGGTTTCGTCTCTGTATTCATAGGTTGATACTAGGCTATCTGTCCTAGGGCATTTACAAGCCTAGCCAGAGTGTGTTTGGCTTTCACCACCCTTTTAGATTAGTTGACTGTGCCTCTGTATAGTAGGTCACAGAAGATAGCCCTTTTAAGGTTAGTTTACTGTGCCTCTGTCTAGTAGGGACACAGAAGAGATCCCAGGGGTAAACCTACGATCTCCCATCCACTCGTCAGGATTTCTCTTGAAGAGGGTCATTGAGGGGCTCTGCCTAACATGGATTGGGATTTTGTTCCAGAGTGAGGGGAGCCTCTGGGATATGAATCTGTCCCTCCAGCATGTCCTATTTATTTCTGTGCATGTAGCTCTAAGGGATTTGGATTTCTGAGGTGGAGCATGTCCATTAATTCTGGGTTGGACATGGCCTTATACGTCAGGCACAGATCGCCTCTGAGTAGGCAGTAAGCAACTGAGTAGAGCTGGAGTTTCTTTAGCCTAACTGCGTAGGGCGTCTGAGTCCCTTGATCCTCTTGGTGAGGTACTTTTGGGGTCTTTCCAGTTGCTGCAGGTGTCGGGTAAGGTACATCCCAAATGGGGCATTGTATTCAATTATGGGCCTGATGAGTAGAGGGGCACAATGACCTCTCTTGATCTAGATGTGAACCCTTTCGTGATAAGGTGGGCTATATAGAAGGTCTTTCTAACCACTTTGGCAACGTGATTGTCAAAGGAGAGATTGCCATCTACTTGGGTCCCCAAATCCCTAATTACTTTTTCCGTACTTAATAGATTCCCACCTGTGTGGTAATTTGTGGGCACTTTGTTTTTCCCAAAAGGGATGACTATGCACTTTTTGGCATTTAGCTTTAGGCCATGGCTCTGGCACCAGTTATCCGTCTCTGTGAGACCCTTTTGGAGGATGCTTGTGTCGGTCGGCGAGTCTATTATGGCACCCAGTTTGCAGTCGTCTGCGAACTTGGTCAGCCATAGTCCTCCCGTGTTAGCCTGTACCTCAGAGAAATATATACCGAACGAGAGATCCCAGGACTGAGCCTTGTGGGACGCCACTTGTAACTGGTTTAGAGTCTGACATGGCACCTGCAATTCTGACCATGTGGGTTCTATCCCTGAGCCAGTTTGCAACCCATCTTGTGACATAGGGGTTGATATTTAAGCTGGTGAGCTTATTTATGATGCCCGAGTGGGGTATTGTGTCGAAGGCTTTTGCGAGGTCCAGGTAGGCTGTGTGGACTACCTTCCCTTCATCTATGCCCTTGGTGACTGTTTCAAAGAAGTCGACCAGGTTCAAGAGGCAAGATCTGCCCTTAACAAAACCGAATTGGGTAGGATCCAGTGTTTGGAGTTTCCCAATGTCTTTGTTTATGAGTTCCGTGATGATACGCTCCATAGCTTTGCAGACCAGGCTAGTCAGGCTTATAGGGCGATAGTTTCCGGGGTCCGTTGTGGCACCACCTTTGTGGGGTGGGACCACTGTTGCTGTACGCCATTCCTTGGGTACATATCCTGTAGTAAGGCTGAGATTGAACAGTGACTTTGTGAGGGTTCATTTCTTCTTGGAGCTCATGTAAGACTCAGCCCGGGACACCGTCCGGTCCCATTGATGCTGTGTTTTTTGCTATGGAGAGGGCAGCTCTCACCTGTGCATGTGATGTCAGGGAGGCTACACTCTGTTGGGATAGACATTTGCTCTTTTGGGGGGGAAGGGAAGGAGAAGTTTGCACTGAACCCGTCTGCCCGGATGTTGGCAATGTCTGTGGGTTCAGTGTATTTTGTCATTTTGCACCAACTCAGAGCATATCTGGGAGTTGCCACCCAGGTTCCTGACATAACTAAAGAAGGCCTTGTGATTATCTTTAGCGTCTTGTGCAATTTTTCTTTCGAAGCTGGCCTTAGATGATTTTATGAGGGATCGTAGTTTCTTGCTAGTACTGATCAGAGATGCCTTCCGTTTTTGGGATTTTGCTCTGTCATGTAGTAGCTTCCTCCTTCTGTTGTATAGCTTATTTATGGCTGGGGTCCACCAGACAAGTCTTCTGCCTTTGGAGGAGTGAGTCTTTGTTTTATTTGGGATAGCACGATCCATGCATTCCTGTAGGTGTCCATAGAATGCGTTTGTAAAGGATTCTGATGTTTGGGCCGTATTTTCCACTGGCCCGGGGCCTTTGAAGGATTCCACCTCGGTTTTGAGAAGTGTGAAGTTTGCTTTTGAGAAGTTCTTCACCGTGGTTTCCTTGGCTGGAGGTTGGGATGGGATATGGATGTCCAGTGAGATTAATTTATGGTCAGATCTTACCAATGAGGGGTATACCTCTGGTATGGAACATAGAGTTCCCATGTTGGTGGTGATCAGGTGCAATATGTTTTTCCCCTCTTGTGGGAGTGGTGACCAGTTGTTCCATAGCATTTGAGTTTATAAATTCTAGTAACCGTTGGGTGAGGGTGTTGGGGCTTGAGTAGTGCTCCCAGTCTATGTTTGGGTAGTTGAAGTCACCCAATATAATGGTGTTTGGAGAGACCTTCATATTCTCCAATGTGTTCTCAGGAAAGCCGAGTGGGGTTCCTGAGTTTGGGAGGGTGGTCTGTAGCAGGCTACAAACTGAAAGGCAGTTTTGCCCACTGTTAGTTGCACATGGATGGTCTCCGATGCTTTGTGCAGTGCCACTAACCTGGAGGAGTGGGTATCTTTGAGTATGGATACTCCCCCTCCTTTTGTGGTTCGGTCCGAGTTTTGGGGTCGAAAAGCATGGTATGAGGTATAACCTGGTAGTGCTGGGGTGCTCTCGGGAGCCTTGAACCAGGATGTTCATCATATTTCACTGTTGCAGTCATTACACTTGGGTTATCCTGCTGGCAGGCTACCCGCAGTCAGCCTGAATTCCAAAGTCCTGGTCCAGCGTCGTTTGCTGTCGCCTCTTCCCTGACATCAGCATGCCAGGGGTATACAAGATGCAGCCGACACCATTTTCTTCAGTCTTTCTTGCCACACGGTGCCCGAAGCAAAACAGTTTGCAAGTGCCGGTCGGCCGACTCCTGAGATTTTCGAAATTGAATTTCAGAACCGAAGTCTTCAATAAAGCTAAGTACCCTGTTGGGGAAACTTTTTCTTGCTCCAGTCCGATGTCAGTAAAAGTTAACAGTTGTATTTCTTGTGGGAAGCAAATACCTCATAAGGATTTTCACTCTTACTGTATTCCTTGCCTAGGGCCTGACCACGACATTGCTTGTTGTCTGTTTTGCGCTAGATTCAACCAACGCACTGTTAAGCGTCTGTTTGATTTTGCTTTACATTTCTTTGGCCGAAGGTTTAACTACATAATGCCGTCGGAACAACCGCAGACTGGAATTCATAAAAAACGCAAAGACAAAGAAAAGGACAGGCATCCGAGGTCCAAAACTGACGACGAAGCCTCTTCTAGGCCAGTCACCGGTTCTCAGTGAGGCACTTTCGCAGCCCATGACAACTGCTACCTCAGAGCCACCGGCCGCTTCCAACTCCCACGTGGAGACAACTAGGCCTCTGGAAACTCAAGGTATTGGGCCTACGGAAACTATTCCCTCAGATGGGTCCGGAGCCACTGAGCAGGCATCTGCTTCTGAGGGTGTTTTCAGACCTACATGGCTTACTATCAAGTCCACTTCAGCAGCCAAGGCAAAGTCTAAAACACCATTAAAGACAAAGAAACAAGTACAGCATCCTCCTGGACAGTCATCCATGCCAAAGAAACATATGCTTAAAATGGCCGTAGACCTAATTACTTTGATCAGGGGTTCCCAACCCCCTCCTGATAAAAGGCCTAGGCAAGACACTGACTATGATACCTCTGACCAGGTTTCTATGTCCTCTGATTCCTCTTCAGATCAGGGCTGTTCTCTTCCTCCCTATGAGGACTCTGATGCTGAAGAATCTATTCCTTCAGCCTCTTCTCCTGAGGATTACTCTTTTGGGGAAACCTTGCACACCATGAGGGAGCATTTTTATTGTGAGAGCCAGGATTATTCAGAATCCAAGAAAAGGCTCAGAGACTTTCTTTTACTGCCTCAGTACAGGCCCCTTGCTATCCCCCCTGTGCTAGATATTGTGGATGATGTTTTTTCTGAATCAAGTTTGTCTCCTGATTCTTTACCCCCTGCACCAGCTAAGCCAGATAGGTACTACAGGGTCCCAGACTCTCATAAATTTCTTTATAAAAACCCTGCTGCTGACCCAGAAACAATTTCTCAGGGTCCCAAAGCGGTCAAGTCTTCCACTGCAAAAAACCCTGTTCCCTCTGATAGGGATTCTAGAGCACTGGATAGATGGGGGAAAAAGTTTACACTTCTGCTATTTTAGCTGTAAGGGCTTTAAACTGCCAGTTTCACATGTTTAAATATCAACAATACCTATTGTCTTTGCTAAAACAGAAAATGCTTACAAGCTCAGAATGTCCTGACAATAAGGAAATGCAGGATCTATTGCATGCAGCTGAACAAGTGGGAAACCATACTCTGCAATGTGGTTTTGATTCATTAGAGGCTTCTTGCAGAGCTGCAGTTACAGGCTCTGTCATTCGAAGACATGCTTGGTTAAAAGAACAAAGTTTACCTGATCATGTTAAAGCAAAATTATTGGATGCTCCATTACAGCATGATACTTTGTTCGGTGTTAAAGAAAATGGAGGATAAAGCAAAATCAATGCAGACAGTAAAGGATTTCTTACAGGTTCAGCCACCTAGATTTAGCAGGAACTGGCACTCAAAACATTGGTCCTTTCCAGTGTCAGACAGGCCACAAAGAGGCAGATACAGACGCCCATGAGGCAGATCTCAGCCCCAAGGCTCATACCGACCTAAACAATGGGGTCTTTCAGCCCCTAAAGGCGGAGAAGACAAATCACAACCTTATAGGAAACAGTCTCAATGACTTCCCTCTACAAATGCCAAGCACTTACCTTTTGGCAGCCCCCTTAGGGGGAAAACTAGCACTTTTCTCACAAAATTGGCACATGATCACCAAGGACAAATGGGTACTGAATATTGTTTCTCAGGGTTACAGGTTCCACTTCAACACCCTGCCAAGGTCAAAAGGTATGCCGGACCTGCCACAAAATCAGTGGGCAGAGGCACAAAAGCAAATTTCTGCTCTCATGGACATGAGAGCTATTCAAAAAGTACCACAGCAAGAACAGGGACAAGGATTTTACTCAAGACTTTTCTTGGTACCCAGAAAGGACAAAGCCTGGAGACTAATACTGGACCTGTCAATTTTAAATGCTTTCCTGGATGTTCCAAAATTCAAAATGTTAACACTGCAGCAGCTTCTACCCATGCTGGGCAAGAAGGCTTGGCTAGTTACTTTGGACCTAAGAGAGGCATACCTGCATGTCCCAATCAGACAATCTTGCAGAAGATGCCTCAGATTCATAGCTGGCTCAATGCATTACCAATTCTCTGCACTGCCCTTTGGCTTATCTACTGCGCCCAGGTTCTTCACAAAATGCCTGGCACCAGTAATTGCATTTTGCAGACAAAAAGAAATTCAAATATATCCCTACTTGGACGACTGCCTTATTCAAGCAGAGAGCAAGGACATTCTACTAAAGCATCTGGCGTTTGTAAAAAGATTACTAATTTGCCTAGGGTACACAGTAAACGAAAAGAAATCAAAACTAGTGCCCTTTCAAGAGATAATATTCCTGGGTGCCCTCTCAAGAGATAATATTCCTGGGTGCAAGCTTAAATACAACTGCCCAGATGGCTTATCTCACGCCAGACAAGCAAAGGCAACTGACTCATTACTTTCAAATGATGGCAACAAAGACCCAGCTACCTGCAAGGAAAATCCTGCAGGCTGTGGGTTTCATGGCATCCTGCTAATTCCATATGCAAGACTGCATATGAGGAAGCTACAATGGTACCTAAAAAGTGTTTGGAGTCAACATTGCCACAGCCTGGAAACAATCACTCTTATTCCTTGCCTGCAACAGGAGTTTCAATGGTGGGCACTGGCCTGTCACCACAACAAGGGACAGCCTTTCACTTTACCCACAACCAGGCAGACACTAACAACAGATGCATCGGATTATGCCTGGGGGGCACACATGGCAGGAAAATGTATTCAGGGCACGTGGCCCACGGACCAAATGCATCTTCACATCAATCAAAAAGAGATGCTAGCTGTACAGAATGCCCTGACAGCCTTCAAGGATCTACTACATCCAGGACAACTATTACTAAAGACAGACAACACTACGGTTATGTGGTACATAAACAAGCAAGGGGGCACACATTCCTATCCCCTCTGCAGGCAAGCCATGACTTTATGGAACACAGAACTGACCTATCCAGTACATCTGCTGCAGGCACAATTCCTGCCAGGAAAGAAAAATACTCTGGCAGACGAACTAAGCAGAAACTTCATGGACACCCACGAGTGGAAACTAAATCCACAGGTCTTCAGCATGATAACAAGGAAATGGGGACGCCCAGACATAGATCTTTTTGCCTCCCCTCACAACTGCCAACTACAGAGATTCTGCACAAGGATTTATCACTCACAAGCATAGAAAGTGGATGCTCTATCATTCAGCTGGAAAACCCTAACAGTTTATGCCTTTCCACCACTACCTCTCCTTCCCACGGTGCTTCTAAAAGTCAGACAAGAGAAGCCAAAAATGGTTCTGATTGCTCCAGACTGGCCACGCCAGCACTGGTACCGAATCCTAAAGAGCTTGTCTCAAGGCCCAGCCTGGACTTTACCTCAAATTCCTCATCTTCTGACTTTACAAAACAATCAGATCCTGCACAGCCAACTCAGAACCTTAAATCTGGCTGCATGACAGATAATATAGCCATTCAGAACACACCTCTCTCTAAAGCTGTTATGGATGTCATTTTGGAAGCCAGAAGGCCCAGCACCAGGAAATCTTATGCAGAAAAATTGAAGAGATTCTGTGCTTGGAACCAGGCACAAGGACTTGAACCACTTGTTCCAAATATTCCTCAGATTTTACAATACCTAACTGAGATGCTGGACAAAGGCCTATCCTTCTCATCAATTAAGAGCCATGCCTCTGCCATTTCAGCTCATTACAATACGGAGCCTCCTATTTTCTCTCATCCATTGCTACGACAGTACCTCAGAGGGGCAAAAAACATTAGACCCCCAAGGAGAGCACCGATACCTACATGGGACCTCAACTTTGTCTTAGAAAAACCTCACACTGCCTCATTTTGAGCCAGCCAATACAGCTGATATAAAATTTTTATCATGGAAAACTGCTCTGCTCCCAGCAATAACTTCAGCAAGAAGCGTCTCAGAGTTACAGGCATTATTGGCAGTGGAACCTTTTATCATTTTTCATCCGGACAGGGTTTCTCTAAGGACAAACCCAACATTCATGCCAAAGGTAGTATCCAGTGTGGCTCTTAACCAAACCATTCATTTGCCAACATTTTATCCAAATTCCCAGAATAAAGGGCAGAGACTTCTGCACTCTTTGGACATACACAGGCAGCTACGCTTCTACTTGGACAAAACAAAAGTTTTCAGAAAAACTGAGCAACTATTTGTAGCATATGCTGCAGGATCACAAGGAAAGGCTATCTCGAAGCAGACTATTTCAAAATGGATAGGACACTGTATACGTTTCTGCTATGCACAGCATGGCAAGTCGGTGCCTAAGAATATTAGGCCACATTCTACCAGGGCAGCAGCCTTTCTCAGAGGAGTACCAACCAAGGAAATTTTGGAGGCTGCAACTTGGAGTTCAGTGCACACTTTTACCAAGCATTATCACTTGCCTCTTTACTCTAAATCCAGAGCAGGCTTTCCACTGCAGTTCTGCAGGGCCTCATAGCCACTCCTAATCCTATTTAGACCCAGCTGCCCTACCTCAGCTTTGGGATTCAACCCAAGTGTAATGACTGCAACAGTGAAAGGCTATGAACATAGTACAGTTGTGTACCTACCATAAATGTAGATGTTCGAGTGCATTCATTGTTGCAGTCCGGGTTACCCACCCTCCATCCCCCTCTCTTGGACTTATCTATACTTCTCTATCCTATACAACCTATGTGGTGTATTTGCTTGTAGATGAAAGTATTGTTTTTATTTTACTGTATGTTTTTATAAGCAATATGTATTGCCTACCTTCTTGGGGGCACCTGACATCTGGGGCAAGAAAAACTGAAGAAAATGGCGTCGGCTGCATCTTATATACTCCTGGGGCACTGACGTCAGGGAAGAGGTGACGGCAACCGACGCCGGGCCAGGACTTTGGAATTCAGGCCGACTGCGGGTAGCCTGCCAGCAGGATAACCCAAGTGTAATGACTGCAACAGTGAATACACTCGAACATCTACATTTATGGTAGGTACACAACTTTCTGTTACTGCACAGATATCAATATTTTCCATACTGAGGAGAGCCTCGGGTGCGTGCATCTTGAGGTTTAGACTTCTGGCGTTGAGCAGCATTACCCTTAGTTTCTTTTTCCTTGTGTTGTCTATGGAGGTGGGTTTGTCTTTTGAGCCTTGCCTACAAAAGGCACTTTGGGGGTGGCAAGAGCCTTAGCCAGTATTCGAAACCCAGGGGTGACAGGTGCAAGCTGTCCCTAGCGAAGCAACGTGACTTGTCAAGCATATTATCCCAGGCTGACAGACACTGGATCCCCTTTGAATGAAGCCAATACTTTAGCCAATTGTTACAATTGATCATTTTGTCTTTATACTGTGGCATCATTCTTGGTGAGGGTAAGATGCTACTCAAGGTCAGGGTCATACCGGCCTGGGCTACATGATCAGAAAGCTCCTCTGTCTCTTTTCATGTAGTCCAGGGAGGTAAGTCTCAGGTCATTCACACCAGCATGGACAATGATGGAGTCATATTTGTACTAGCTTTGGAGTGACCTGAGTGCTTGTGTTATGTGGCGGATCCTGGCACCTGACAGGGAGCTTACAGTGACCTTCTCCTTGTTCAGCCTGGTGAGTGGGACGTCAGTGTGTCCTGACAAGAGTCACCTATTACAAGTGTATTAGGTGTGTTGTTTAGCCTTGAGGGCTGTGACTGTGTGGCACACTGACTTTGTGAACTTTGTGATATGTGGGTATTGTTGTAGGGTAGCGGTTGCTTAGATGTCTGCTTTGGAGGTCTCTGTTGCTTGGGCAGATTTTTATTTAGAGCCTCCGAGTATGTTTTTGTATGTTTATGTGTTTGGTTTGCTGTTGCGATAGATCTATGTGAGACTGGATTTGTGGTGTGTGTGGTTACCTTCTCCTCCTGACTGACTGCGTCAGTACTGGGTTGAGAGAGCTCAGCCTCCAGTTAGCCTAGAACCTACCTATGAACTATATAGCCAATCTGCCCATGGGCCTACGTAAGCCTAGCCAACAAGGTTCCCTGGCTTACGCCACCCAATAAAGTTATTTTCTTGTGCCACTGTCGAGCAGAGACATGGAAGTGATCCCCGGGCTGTATTTCCTATTTCCCATCCACTCATCAAGATTTTTCTTTAAGAGTGCTAATGAAGAACTTTGCTTGACATAGATGGGTAGCTTGTTCCAGAGTATGGGAAGTCTCTGGGATAGGAATCTATCCCTCCAGCATGTACTGTTTATTGTGGTGACAAGGTTTAGGTCCCTAGAGCATGTAGCTCGGAGGGATTGGGATTTCTTTAGGTGTAGCATGTCCAACAGCTCTGGGTTTGACACAGCTTTATATGTTAGGCAGAGATCACCTCGGAGTAGGTGATATGCTACGGAGTAAAGCTGGAGTTTTTTGAGGCAGTCAGTGTAGGGCATTTGTTTGAGTCCAGTAATCCTCTTTGTGAGGTACTTCTGTGGCCTTTCCAGCTGCTGCAGATGTCTTGTGAGGTACATTCCAACAGGGGCGTAGTACTCTATAATGGGTCTGAGTGTCGAGTAGAGGGGAACGATAACCTCTTTTTTTC